>NC_056733.1:1474958844-1475243844 GCF_019279795.1 Protopterus annectens | reverse complement strand
CTATTTCAGAGCACTAGCCTCCATTTGCAAGAAAGTTCTGAAGGGCTTTGAACCCAGACTGCTGAATCTATCCTGTTCTGCTCAAGCTGTCAATGGTCTGGGCATGTGGAAGGTGGCCTTAAGCTTCAGAAGCAGTCTGTCTGTTATATTCTCTGCAAGATATAGCCCATATAGCTAAGGCTACTGCAACAGTGATTATATGAACATCTACTGGTTTGGTAGGTTTACTTACACAACTAAGATGCTGAAAGGAGTGCAGCTAAATTAAACTGTCAGTGAAAGGTCGTTACTATTTTTTTCAGTTCTGGCAATTGGTCATTGATAATCCTGAGAGACGTAAAGTTGTAGTTCTGATATATTTTATTATTTTAATATGTATACACTGCCACTCCTAGACAGAGCTTTCTATGGTATAGCTTAGGACTCCAGTTCAGATTTAATTTTCCCAAAATATCCATAATGAAGACACCACAGCCTCTGCTAATGATATATACCTACTCAGAGATCACACTAGAGTGGAGAAGGGGCAGATTTCCTTATCCCCACTTACTGGTAAGTACGTACTCCATTCCATTCTCTTTATGTTGGACAACTATGAACGTTCAATGAACTTCTGTGCTATCATTTGGTCTTTCAAGGAATGGCAGTTTCAATGGTCTATGTACAATGAACAGGTTTTCAATGAATGTTCCGTTTGATCAGTAAACAGAGATCTGATGAAGGAGAGGGGAAATTTAAGAAATAAGGAAACAGTAGAATTTTGGATGCAGATCCTTAAGGAGAATAACAACCATACAGAATATTATATTTATAAAGTAACAGAAAGTATATTAAGAACTAATCCAACAGAGGAGTGGAGAAAGGAGATTCTGCCAGTAGGGATAACTGCAATTAGGGGTACAGAGAATAGGCAAGAGGGGGCTAGAATACACTAGAGGAAGCTGACAAAGGGACCGAGTTATTGGGAACAAATAATTAGAGAGGGGAAAGGTAATAGAAAGGGAAGAGGTCAAGAACACATTTGGACTGCAGGCTAAGAGACTGCCATCTCTGTCAGGGATTGATACCAGGGTACAGGCAAAGAGAAAGGGAAAGGGAATCCTAAGTGAAAGAGCTGCACTAGTTGAGTTTTTAGTTGAATCTAAGAAGCTACTATTAAAAAAGGGATAACTACTAGGGCATACAAAATACTGCATGATAACTATAGGAATCAGTCAGAGGATTTCAGAAAATAATGAAGAGGAAGACGAGATAAGAAGTTCACAAACAAACAATGAGAAGACATATGTAGGACTCCCAGATATGCAACAAAGTCTACAAGATTTGGGATTTTAGCTTGGAAATATTCCCATAGGTAACTTTACACCCTCAAGCAGAATCCACAATTTTTCTGCAGGTAGATGGAAAATGTCAGAGGAGTGATGGGGAAGAAAGAAGAGAGCATATATTTTTGGAGTGTAATGAGTTCGCAGATTTAAAAAATGAGTACTGGGCAAGCAAATGAGTGCAACTAAGGAAATGTTTTTTTCAGATGGGATACAGGATCTGAATTGCCTAGACATACTAAGGCCTCGCTAAGTTTCATTCTGGTGGTTGCCAAAAAAGCAATTACTAGAAAATGGAAATCCAAGTCTAAACCAAATGTGCTTGACGTACTGAATATTGTGACAGAGATAAAGGAACAGGAAGTGGGAACTTTAGAAAAGGGTACGAGCAAACTACATAGCAAAAAATCGAAATTGTGGAAACAATATATGCAGTAAAATGTTTTGGAGGAGGACTGAGGTTTAACAAAAGGTAGAAATTAAACAGCTTGTATAATGCTGGATTGATTATATTGTATAGAAGAATATATGTGATGTTTAATGTTTGTAAATGTGAACTTGTTAAAATATTTTGTTTACCTTTATAAATGTAAGGTTGTCTACGTCATAAGTGATAATTCAACAAAGGTGTTTTAAAAAAGGTTTCACAGCCGATATAAATAAGATATATTTAAACTGATTTATTTATCTTAAATAAGGGAGGCTATCAGAAGTTTAACTAATGGAAAAACACCTAGTCCCAACGGTTATATCCCAGAATTTTATAAAAATGTGAATATAACATCTCTAAAATTCTACCTATGTTATTTAACTGTATAAGTGTTACTGGTATATCAGATATTTACCTTAACAGATAAAAAACATTTTAGTCCCCTAATACTCCTTAGATAATATATTAATTACCAATTATAGACCCATTGCTTTAATAAACCTGGATATTAAAATATGTGCAAAAATCTTTGCAGAAAGATTGAAGAAGGTTTTACCTTAATTAATTTCTCCTTTTCAATCCAGGATTATAGCTGGTAGGCAAACTTTATATCAAACTATCACATTTGAATATTTGCAGTTTTTGAATTTAAACTATAAAGCTAACATGGAACACCAGTTGCCCACCTGGTCATTATCAACATGGGCAACTGGTGTTCCACACCAGAGGTCAGTTCCACAAGCTAATCACCCTAGACATCCATATCCCACCCCCCATTAGGGAAACCACCGTAAAACATTTCTCCAAAGCCAACTTCACGCTTCTTAAGACAGAAGTGGCAAACATCACGACACCCATGCTGACGGACAATAGAGGTATGACTGCTGAATCCTATACAAATGTACTTTATAAGCAGTTACACAAGTGCATGGATTGTGAAATCCCTAACAGAACCAAGATGCTATCCTCCAAAAAAAGGAAGCCAATCTGGTGGTCTCCTGCCATAAACAAACTCTACAACAGAAGAAAGAAACTGTTGCAAAAAAGAGTAAAATCCCATGATTGGATGAACTCTGTGGTTAGCCTCAGTAAGAAGCTGAGATCCCTCATAAAATACTCCAAATCTATTTACGAAAACAAAATTGCCACTGATTCTAAAGACAACCACAAAGCATTTTACAGCTATGTCAGAAATCTTAATGGCAACATTCAGATCTGCTCTGAGTTACAGCACAATGGCACTAAATATACAGAACCAACTGATATTGCCAACATCCTGGCAGATAGGTTCAGTGCTAACTTTACCCCTCTCTCACCCCGTAAATGGCCCATCTCTATACCGGAAGAATGCAAAGTTCCTGTAATCACGGCTGCAGAGGTAAAAAACACACTCTCCAAAGCCAAGAACACAGCATCCATGGGACCTGAAAACATACCAGGCTGCGTTCTACATGAACTACAGAATGAACTGGCACCCCACTTACGCACCATGTTCAATCATAGCCTCACCTCAGGCTTTGTGCCCACTGAATGGTGAACAGCAATGGTTATCCCACTCCACAAAGGGGGAGCCACCAAGGACCCTGAGAACTACCGCCCCATCAGCCTAACGAGCCTGGTCTGCAAGGCTATGGAATGTATCATCATGGAACTTATAAACAATGACATTGGTAATCTCCAAACTCTGGACCCTACCCAGCTTGGGTTTGTAAAAGGCAGATCATGTCTCCTAAACCTGATAGACTTCTTTGAAGTGGTCACCAAAGCCGTAGATGAGGGTAAGGTGGTTCACACAGCTTATCTAGATCTCGCCAAGGCTTTTGACACCATCCCCCACTCTGGAATTATAGACAAACTCACTAAACTAGGTATAAATCCGTATGTCACAAGATGGGTTGCCAACTGGCTCACTGACAGAACCCACACTGTGAAAGTAGCAGACTCTAAATCCAACTTCAGACCAGTGACAAGTGGAGTACCACAGAGTTCAGTCCTGGGTCCTCTCCTGTTTGGTATCTACTTCTCTGAAGTACAGGCTAACACAGAAGGTCTTTGGCTAACAAAGTTCACTGATGACTGCAAACTAGGAGCCATAATCAAAACTCCTAATGATGTGGACATTCTACAAAAGGGCCTCACTGAGACAGATGCCTGGTGTCAAAGCCATGGCCTCAAGCTCAATGCCAAAAAGTACACTGTCATCCCTTTTGGTAAAAACTCTGTACCCATGAACTACCATGTAGGCGATAGTCTACTTAACACCAAAAGTGTGACAAGAGACCTTGGGACACAGATGGACAGTAGTCTCTCCTTTGATAATCACATTGCCACAGTAGTCAGGAAATCCTTATATGTGGCACACCTCATCACAAAAGATTTCTCATCCAGGAAAAAAGAGGTCATTGTTCCCCTCTACTCATCACTCATTAGACCCATTATAGAATATAACGCCCCTTTTGGTATGTACCTCACAAGACATCTACAACAACTGGAAGGGCCGCAGAAATACCTCACAAAGAGGATTGCCGGCCTCAAACAGATGTCCTAAGCAGACCATCTCAAAAAACTCCGGCTTTACTCTGTCGCATATCGCCTACTCAGAGGTGATCTCTGCCTAACATACAAAGCTATGTCAAACCCAGAGCTGTTGGACATGCTCCACTTAAAGAAATCCCAATCCCTCCATGCTACATGCTCTAGGGACCTAAACCTTGTCACCACAATAAACAGAACATGCTGGAGGGATAGATTCCTGTCCCAGAGACTTCACATATTCTGGAACAAAGTACCGCTCTATATCAAACAAAGCTCCTCATAGCACTCTTCAAGAAAAATCTTGATGATTGGATGGGAGAGAGGGAATTCATCCCGAGGATAACTTCTGTGGCTCTGCTTGACAGGGGCACTGGAAAATAATTTTCTTGGGTGGCAAAAGCCAGGGTACCATTTGGCTAGGCTTATATAGGCCCTAAGGCCAATAGCCTAGTACCTACCTAGGAACCTATGAACATCTATGCTTTCAAAATGAATCCATCAAAGGCCTTTGATCAAATCAATACTCCTTTCCTTTTTAATCTTCTTAAATAATGTGGCTGCCCAAGTGATGTTGTTAATAGCATTAGGGTGTTGCATACTAACTCATCAACTCAGCACATGCCTTTCTAAACCTCTCTTAATTAAGAATGGAGTAAGACAGGGTTGCCCTCTCTTTCCCTATCTTTTCAAATTGCATATTGAATTCCTAAAAAAAGATTTGTTGGCATAATGATTAAGAGTTTGGCCTCCTATGCACAAGGTATAAGGTTCGATCCTGACCTCTGGCCAATGTCCGCCTGGAGTTTGCATGTTCTCCCTGTGTCTCTGAAAAACATTTTGAGTGTTTCCATCTCAAACTCACTAAATAATAGAGATGTGGGCAGCAGCACAGACTCTACATGGTGTCCTATAGGGGAAGAGTTGTATAAACCAACCGCTTTGGGCATCTACTGTAGTGTGCAGTATTCTCATGATAGGAGACCATGGATCACAAATGTTACTGTAGGCGATTCAGCCATGTCGACTTCTCTGTCCTACCCCAGGGACCCATGCTAACTTTGGGAGGTGTGTATGTGCTCTGTTGCCAAGTGTGTGTCTGCCATAAAGCCCAGTAGCCCTGGGTCAATAAGCTACTGGCTGGCTGGTATCCAGTTGCCCAGCATGAGTTACCTGGGACAGCTGTGTTGAGCAAAAGCTGGACATAGAGCCAATCAACTTGCCAAACATGAACAAAGAATTGCTACACTCAAGGTAGGGTCACTAACAAGATGCAGCTTGGAACTGGATGACATGATAGTATGGACGAGGCAGCAAAGCTACTTGATTTGGGATCCAGAGTTTACTACTCAGGAGGAGGACAGGCTAGAAATGGTGTGGGGATTGTGGTGAGACAGAAGCTTCAGAAGACAGTGATGGATGTCATCAGAATTAGTGACAGACTAATGGCAATGAGACTCCAGCCTAATGACAGAGCAGTATTCATAATCCTGGCCTATGTCCATGGCAGGGTCATGATAGTGAGGAAAAAAATTCATTCAGACAGCAGTTGCAGGCTATATTAGATAAGGCAGGACAAGATAAAGTAGTGTTAATAATGGGTGAATTGAATGTACATATTGGGACAGACAGAACAGGATATCAGGACTGCCTGATTCCACATGGGTGGGGCAACAGGAATAAAGAAGGAGAGGCCATTCTGGACTTCTGTTTGGTAAATAGATTGATAGTAGCCAAAACATGGTTAAGAAATAGAGACAGCCACAAGATCGCACATAAGAGTGGCCAACATGCGACTTAGATAGAATTCCTCCTATTAAAGAAAGGGCACTGGGGTAGAATCAGGGTTCAGCTCTGAGCCCACTGCCGTTCATTCTGGTGATAGATTACATTAGCAAACAGGTTGGAGGAGACAGATCAACAATGTTGCTGTGTGCAGATGATGTGGAATTAAAGCAAACTCTGACCAAGAACTTCAGCAAATGATATAGAATGGAATTCAAAACTGAAGGCACATGGGATGAAACTGAATACAGATAAGACAGATGCAATGGCAGCAAGTGGGGAAAATTAGCAGAAGCTGAGAAATTCGATAGAAGGGAAGGTGGTGGAACAGGTTAATAGCTTCAACTTTTTGGGAGGGTGACTGAGGCGAAGAAGAGGTCACAGCTAGAATCAGAGGGGCTGCAATTAACTGGCATAGAGTGTCAGGTGTAGTGCATGACAGAAGAATGCCAAAGAAGCTCAAAATGCATATAAAACTGGTGTAAATGTCCTCTCAGATATACAAAGATGGCAGTCCATATTCTATTTTTTCTATCTAAAACTGCAGTTGTTAAAATTGACATTTTACCAAGACTTCTATTTTATTTTACTTTCACTATATACCAGATTCTAAAAAAAAATCTTTAAGAGACTAGCTAGCAATATTTCTAAATGTTTATGTCACTTGAAAAGCATTAGAATTTCATATTCTAAATTAATTTACCCCAAACAACAAAGGGGCATGAACTTATATATATATATATATATATATATATATATATATATATATATATATATAGTTACTATCAAGATCTCGAAAATGAAAAGAAAAACGGTACTAATAACCGATGCGTTGTACCAAAAATACAACCACCCAAACTGCCCTAGTGTCGAAAAACAGCAGTTAATGCCGAAAATGTCGACAATGACATTTTACAGCATTAACCACAATCCACCCTTGCTGTAACTTCCTAATCCCTACACCTAGCATCCCGTTTATGCAGGGAGGCAAGCCCCCCTACACCCCCCAACTTAATATTCCAACTCCGAGATCGCACTACAGTGAGGAAAGGGATGTATTTCCCTAACCGCACTGTACCGCAATCCCTTTACATGAGCAAACGTTATATTTGCGAATGCACACTCCATTCGCAAATATGAAGTTCGCTCATGTAACGTGCACACATATGAAGTATTTGAACATCTGTTGTTCGAATACTTCATAGCTGTGCAATTGCACGTTTCAACAGTAACCTATATATATATATATATATATATATACATATATATATATATATATATATACATATAACATTTACAAAGAACAAAAGTAATTTTTAATAAAAGATGGCATCTATGATCAACATAAGATAGACCTCCTTTGTTCACTGAAGGAAATAGTCCTTGACAATAATATCTTCATATTTGAGCAGAATATTTATAGACAAACGGATGGCGTGGCTATAGGCACATCCTGTGCCGATAGCCACACCAACCTGGTTATGGCCAAATGGGAGGAGGCATATATTTTAACACAATTTAGAATGGACAAAATAGTCTTTTATAGGAGGTTTGTGGATGACCTGTTCCTCCTCTGGGTAGGTAATAGGGAAGGATTCACTTGCGTTTTGAATACCTTGAATGTTAGTACTGATTTTCTTAATTTTTTGGCCAATACCTCTCCTAATTCCATTGAGTTTTTAGATGTTAAAGTTAACAGAAAGACAACAGGTGACTTTACAACTGAAGTCTTCAGGAAGAAATGGTATAGAAATACCTTTGTCCGTCAACAAAGCATGCATCCTGAGCATGTATTTAAGGACATTGTTACAGGACAGGCCCTAAGGGTCTCTAGATTAATAGAAGATGACTCTACATTGGATAAGGAGTTGACTGTACTAGAAAAAAGATTCCTGGATAGGGGATATAATAAAAAAGAAATTGGGATGGCAATAACTAGTGCATCTGAGACAAGAAAATATAAAGGCAAACCATACTTCTCCGCCACAGTTCACACATGTAAGTTGAGAGCTAACAGGAATAATGGGATGAGGATACCTATTACATATGCCAGCAATATCAGGCTCTTGCAGGATTTATACACTAAACATCAGAACATACTCATGTCCAATGAGAGAATATGCATGTTAGTGGATGATACTCCCAGATATACCTATAACAATAAAAGGTCCCTTAAGAAGATGTTGTGCCACCCTAGACATGACATAGGTGAATCTACACAACCACCAGCAGGTACATACCCCTGTAATGCCTGCAATTTTTGTCTTTTGATAGACAGTGGGGGAAGCTTTGAACATCTGGACACATGGAAAAGGATGAGTTTCAAAGCTAATGCCAATTGCAACACTATGAACCTAGTCTATTTAGCCTATTGCACTCTCTGCCATTCCTTCTAATTGGGATGACAAGCCACAGGTTGCGAGATAGGATGAGAGAGCACACCTATGATATATTGAGACAAGCTGACACCAATGCCCTAGCCAAACATGTCACCAAACTAGGCAATCCACATATTTTTAAATTTATGGTCATAGAAGTGATAAAAATGGGCAACAGAGGGGGATCTAATAAAAATAAGGAGGAAAATAAAGAACTTGAGCGGATTATAAGGATGAGAGCAAACACAGGGAGAGGTCTAAATGACAAGATTTCCATTAAACCTGTATTGGTTAATAGACCCTTAGCTAGATAGCATATTTATTTGTTATGTTTCTACACCCTTGTTTGCCTTTTAAAAAATATATATTTAACAATTTTTAATGATAATTATTAAGATGTTTCATGTTTTAAATGAGCTGCTGTCTTTAAATATTCTTATTCTTAATTGAGTCTGATGTATGATTGGCTGCTGCCTATTTAAAAGCATCACAGTTTCACATTATGTTTGTCTGATGAAGCGTCTTTGGCTGCAAAAGCGCTCACCTATTTGCAATTGAAATAGATAATTCTGTTTTTTAGAAGCTGTGCTCCATTGCCTCCATTACGTTTGTTCTTTGTATGCTTGTTTTACTGGAGGAACGGTTTACCTACACCATTACATTTGTTTTTTGCTATCCATGGTGGTACAGCGGTAGCGTTTTTGCCTCACAGCAAGAGGTTCTCCCGTTCGATTCTCAGCTGGAGTGCAGGGGAGTGCCTTCTGTGTGGAGTCTGCATGTCCTCCCTGCGGTTGGGTGGGTGTTCGAAAGACATGTGTAAATGGGTGTGCCTTCATTGAAGGTTGAACATCGAGCTGGCACCTCGGCATTCGTGAAAATCTACTGCCAATCACAGCGGATCGGAGTTCCGCTGTGGCGACCCCTAACCGGGAAAAGCCGTAAGACAAACAACATTACATTTGTTTTTTGTTACATATAAAATTTACTTTTAAGATCTTCCCTGACTCACTAAAACCATCTATTTTAATTCTAGTTCAACTACATGGTACCCTGCATAGGTATATATTTTGGCATAGATGCATACAGACAATTAACTGCTAATTCACAGCTAAACACACTAAAAAATAATAAGTTGTTTAGTGATTATGCAACATATCAGTCTTTTCCAAAAACTTATGAACATTCTAAACTTAGTTGAAAGAGCTCTTTTATTTCAACGTACCCACAATAATCAAAACATTTTGGTTAATAATAAAATGACTGACCTTTCAAAATGTCCACTACTTAAAAGCTCTATGGTTAAAGGGCGGCACAGTGGTGCAGCGGTTAACGTTGTCGCCTCACAGCAAGAGGTTCTCCGGTTCGATTCTTGGCTGGGGTGCCTTCTGTGTGGAGTTTGCATGTTCTCCCTGTGTTCGCGTGGGTTTTCTCCGGGTACTCTGGTTTCCTCCCACATTCCAAAGACATGCATCTGGAGTGTTTCTCCCCGGGCCTCTGCTGAAAACAGGCTCTGTGGAACCTAGTTGGACATTCCCGGTCAACAAATAATAAATAAAAAAATAAATAAATAAAAATAAAGATTTATAGGACAGAAGCTCAGTCCCCCAGAACCAATTATCTCCAAACTAAACTTACTGAAAGGCTACTTTTCTATAGTATAGTTGATTTTCAGTGCTTTAAAAACTTCTATCTACTATAAAAGTTTCTATCTACTATAACAGTGAAAATCTTTCAAGCTCAATCTGTTCTCCTGTTAATATCTGCTTTACAAGCTCCTAAATCATTATCTATAACATACACAATATATTTACAGGAAACATTTTATGATATGTACTTGTTTACCAATTCATGGAACACATATAATTATTTCTTCTTTGCAAATCAAAATATAAAGCAAATAATTTCCTAATTCTAAACCATATACCTTTCAAAAAACTTTATTATACTCAATTTATGATATATAGCAATGCTTATATTACCCCAGCTTCTAAAGCCAAATTGAATAATACTTAACTCTGATACCAGCATTCCCAACAGTGCACCTAAAGCTGACTTATTCCATATTCAACAGGAATGCAAACCAACTAAGCAATTATCGTTTATGTTATTTCCAAAGTTATAGAAAAAAACTTTCCTAATCTAAAATCACTTCTCTGGCCATTTGTGCTACTATACTTGCTTCATGAAAAAAATGGAACCAGTTTTACTAAAAGCTTTGATAATTATTTTTAGCAAGACTAAGTTGTATTTAGCTAAAAATGGTGATCCTTGGTTAATATATTATGGATTGAATTAACATCAGCATTGTTTAAATAACATAAAGTGATTAAACTAGTGTTTAAACACAAAAAGAAATCCCAATCTATACTTTAGTCATGGCCTCAAAACTAAATATTTTTAACATCATAAAATATAATCCTTGTTCCTTGCTTCTAATTTTGTTATCAACTATACAAGTGCTATATTTGCATTCCGAAGCTGAGTGTATATCATCTGTATATATTGTATATAACTCTTCTTAGGTATATAGGGTTTTTGTCCAAGTTTGCTTGTACTTGTTTCAATTTTGTTACTCTATTATTTTAATCCATTCATTTACAACCTCTTTTCCCATTTTTGCATATTGGGTCAGGGTATCACTTCAACAGTGGCAATCTTCTTGAGCCAAGGTTTACACTGCCAGGTGACTAGCTCTGCCGTTGTATTTTTTCTGTACCACACACTCGCATGCACACCTATGGCCAATTTAGAGTGTACAATCCATCAACTGCATTTCTTTAGAATGTGGGAGGAAACCAGAGCACCTGGAGGAAACCCACCAGAACACTAGGAGAACATGCAAACTCTGCACCCCAGAAAAGAATCAAACCAGAGGACCTCTTGCTGTAAGGTGACAACACTATCTCCTGTGCCATTACATAGAAAGAGAGAATGTGGGAGGAAGATTATTGATCTAGTCATTTAGAAAGATTTGCTTTGCATCCCTAATGCCTTTACATTTTTTTTAAATCAAATATAACAATTATAAAAATTAATTTCTGTAATGCTTTTGATTTTCTTAAGGCAAATAAAGAGTTAGTGCTATTTATTATGAAATAAAACAAACAAAAGATCCTCCTGAAGATAAAACTTACTAATACAGTATGCATATTGCAGCATAACTAAATGAAATGAGTTCCTAAAAGACTAGTAAAAGAAAGCTTTTGAAATTAATCCCACTCGCTCCCTCTAATGCATCTTGTTATCTCTGTTTTAGTGATCTCTGACCTTTACTGTTTACACAAAACTGATCAATCAAACCCTACCTAGGTAAACGACTTTAAAAAAAGCAATGCTAATGGTCCATTTACCAGTGCTGTAAAACAAAAACTAATAGTGACACTGTAACAGCAGAGTACAAAAATACAGCTGCAACTCTAAGAAAAATTCACTGATATTATTAACACTATATAAATTGTGCTACTGTTGGATATTCCAAAATCTACTAGCTTACACATTTTTAACATGTGTACCATGTCACTTTGAACATGCTGTCACACAAAAACATCCAGCTATATATAATAACAGAAAGCTGTGCTACCCATGTGTTAATATTGTGTATACGTGCTATATTTATAATATAGCTAAACAATTCCTAAACAAATTTCATCTGCTCCTCTAACAACCTAACCTCGCTACAAATAATAACAAAAGGTGCCTTCATTTCCATTGAGGCCTGGTTTGCCACCAATTAACTCCTATTTAATCCCAAGAAACCCAAGCTGCTACTGTTATTTCCTAAACAACACACCCTTGACAAAAATAACTTTACAATTTCTTCACTGAAAATACAGTAATTGAAGTTGTCCCACCCTCCAAACTACACAGTGAAGCAATAGATAACAATCTTAAGGCTGATTTGCATATTATGAGCAATATAAAAAAGATCCATCAAAAACTAGGTTTGTTATATAGAGCCAGAAAATTCCTAACAAGCCCCACTAAAGTAACTCTTGCTACCACTTATCTCTTACTCTCCCTTCTCCATGGTTCTTCTATTCTAGCAAATCTTCATTCACCCCTCTTATCTGAACTGGATCAGTGTTACAATTAAGTAGGTAAATCTGAAATTTTGCCAACCTCAAAAATCACATCACTGCTCTTCACTAAATCCCTAAATTATCTCAGACTTCTCCATCAGCTTAATTTTACTCAATTAGGTTCATAGGTGTTTACTAGGCTAATGACCACAAGGGCCTTTTAAACCTAGCCTTGCATGTCAGATCTCTGACAAATTCTGATACCCTTGATAAGAGTAAACAGGGGCTTGGGAAGTGAAACATTTACCGGCTGCCTATGTTCATTAGAGGCATAGTTGCCAAACCAAGGATGAATTTCCTGCTCCCCATCCGGTTGTAAAAGTTACACTTGAATTGGATAAGGGAGGAACTCTGATTCACATGGATGGGATCCTGTTCCGGAGGAGGGGTAGTCTATAGGATGCACACCTGTCTCTCCAGCAGATCCAATTTATATCAAAGGCAAGGTTTAAGTCTTTAGAACTGGTAATTCTGGTGCTGTTTGTTTTGCAGATATGTAGGAAGTCCATCAGAGTGGGGTCTGACAATGCCTTGTATACCAGGAATATATCTCCCCTCAACAGCCTGAAGGAGACAGAATACAGGGATAGGGCCTTGAGGAGGTCTGCACAGGATTTGTTACTTACTCCCTGTATTCTCTTAGTGAGGAATCTATATGGACATTTCAATTGTTGGATATGCCTTGTAAGGTACATACCAAAGGGGGAATTGTACTCAATGATAGGTCTAATGAATGCCAAATACAGTGGAACAATGACTTCCTTGGACTTGGATACCATACCTTTGTTTATAAGTGGCATAGCATAAAATGATTGCCACACAACTGTAGGCACATGATGGCCAAAGGCTAGATTACTGTATATGTGTTTCCCCAAGTCCCTGACTACTTGGTCAACTCTTAGGGTATGTTGTCAGTGTGATAGTTACCAGGGGTGGATGACTTCCTGTAGGATACTGTTATACTTTTCTTGACATTTAGTTTTTAGTCCATGGCTCTGGCACCAGTTGTTTGCCTGTGTCAACCCTTCTTGGAGAACATTTCTGTCAGTGTGCAATACAATGACAGCTCTTAATGTACAATCATCTACAAATTTAGTCAGCCAGAGGCCACTGACGTTCTCCTTGACTTCAGAGAAGTAAATGTCAAAAAGGACCATTCCCAGGACTAATCCTTGAGGTACTCTGCTTGTGACTGGCCTCTTTGTAGAGGTGAACTCCCCAAATCTAACTTTCTGGGTCCTATCTGTGAGCCAGCTGGCTATCCACTGGGTGACATAAGTGTTTGTGTCTAACCTCTTAAGTTTGTCAACAATGCCTGAGTGGGGGGTTGCATCAAATGCCTTGACCAGTTCAAAGTATGCAGTTTGAACCATTTTGCTCTCATCCATTGCTTTGGTGACTTTTTCAAAGAAGTCCACCAGGATGAGTAGGTGTGATCAGCCCTTGATGAAACCAAACTGGGTTGGTTCTAGACTCTCTAGGTTTCTTATATCATTACTGATTATTTTCATCATAATTATTTCCATGGCTTTGCACATAAGACTAGTGAGATGTATGGATCTATCTTTTCCAGGGTCTCTAAATGGCCCACCTTTGTTCAGAGGGATGACTGCTGCGCTTCTCCATTCATGAGGCACAATGCCTGTTTGGAGGCTACAGTTAAATAGCAAGTCCGGACAGCCTGATATATAATTTTTCATGCTATTTAGAGGGCATCCTGAGATATTGGCTGGGCCCATTGGTGGGGTGTTCTTGGCCTTAGAGATAGCATTAAAGAAATGTTCCCTAATGATAGCAGGGGCAGTTATATTTGATGGTATTTCCTGTGGGAATGTTGATGGGGAGAGAGGGATAAAGCTGGAACTGAATTTGTTGGTCAGTAGGTTTGATATATCTTCTGGTGTCTCGCTTTTTTTAATTTTTCCAAATCTTTTGGGTTTCTAATACTATGACAGGATTGGACCTCATTCCTAAGTCAAAGTATGATTAAAATTCATGAAATTAATATTGTTTCAGTCCTTGATGTCAGACAGAAGTGCTCTTCACTGCACCTGCAATGTGCACAGTAATGACTCTGTCTGCAATTCGTATGGAGTTAAATGTAACATATCTAAATATGATTGTAGATTCTTTTTTATAAGACCCGTTGCTCCTACTACTGTTGGAACTGTCTGGGTATCTTTTATCCGCATTGCTCTCATTTCTGATTGCAAATCGTGATATTTTATGACTTTGTGTCTCTCTCTATGCAAGACACTGTAGTCACTGGGTGTAGCAATTTCAATGACCAATGCTACTTTTGTCTTCTTTTCATGGACAACTATATCTGGTTTCCTCGCATCTATCTTTTGAACTGTTGGTAATGGGTGATCTCATGTGATGTGCACTTCATGATTTTCTATGATGCTTTGTGGCACTGTTTTTCAACTACCTTAATATTATAATGTTTGCACAATTCCCAGTGTAACAGTCTTGCCACATTATTATGACTTTCAGTATACAGTCCTTCTGTCATTAATATGTCACAGCCAGCAACATGGTGCGCAACTGTTTCCAATTCTGTTTTATAAAACCTACCTTTGTCTGTTTCTCCCACATTTTCAATGGACTTTGTAAACCAGTATGTACATAATCCACTGTCATGGGCCATGAATATAACCTTTCATCCTTCGGTTTGAATTTGCCTCTCCTTAATTATTCCTGCATTCGATCCTGATCAATATGAAGTTGTTCCAGGATTTTTTTTTATACTTGCAACTATATTTTTGCATTTTCCACATTTCTTGCCTTCTCATCTGATCCTTCACCTTATATTCTTTCTTTTGTTTTTGGCACATTCAGTTGCTGCCTGATATTTATCAGCTTCTGGTTTAATTTCCATTCCTGCTTGATGCCGATATGTTTCTGCTAGATGAAGCAGGGAAGTCATCTTCGATTTATTCTCCTTGTATTTCAAAACTTTCACTATGTTTGGATCTTGTGAGGTCAGCAGATATGTACGCAGTCCCACGACTGCAGATCTAGACATGTAATTAGTTTCAAGGAGGCCATACCTCCTTCGGAAAGGGGAATATATAATCTTAGTATGCACTGATGTTTGTAAATCATTTGATGAGCATGAAGCATCCTTCTTGTTTTCCTATCTAATCTATCCAACACCTTTTGGGGCCAGTCAACCACTCCAAAACACAGGAAGAGCAAATTGGTTTATAGCTTGAACTTTGTTCCTAGATGTCAATGCTGTTTTCAGGATTAATTTAAGCCTTCTAAAATATTCCTTACTGAGTTTTATTCCCATCTGTTCATGTTTTATTGTTGATCCTTCATCAATTCCCAAATATATATATACACTCCCTCTTGCTCAAGTTATTTTATATCACATTCTTGTTGCAATCTGATGTTTTCTTGGTGCTGCAGCATTTCTGCTTTAATGGTTGCTTTCATACATTTATCAAGACCAAATGACATTGTTATATCATCTGAAAAAGTTCTGACTACTTGCAGCTGTGCCTTCAGTTCCTCATCTGATGAACTATTCAGTTTTAAATCATCTACAAAGAGCAGATGAGAAGTCTTTACACTTTGTTGCTTTCTGGGTGTCAAATTATAGCCGAGACCTAATCTGTTAAGCAGAGAGCTTAATGGGTTAAGGGCAAGACAAAAGAGCAGCAGTGACAGAGTCACCCTGGAATATCCCCCATTGAATTTTTATCCCTGGAATAATAATTTGTCCTTTATCATTGCTTAACTGCAAAGTGATTTGCCACTGTTTCATGGTCACTGTGATGTAGTTTATCATTATAGGGTGTATCTTATACATTTGTAAGCACTCATTTATCCATGGATATGGGATACTGTCAAATGCGTTTCTGTAGTCTATCCATGCCATACTTAGATTCTTCCCCTTTTTACAGTTCTCCACTATGACTTTATTTAGCAACAAATGATCCTTTGTTTCATATGACTTTCTTTTATTACCCTTTTGTTTTATTGCCATGATTCAGTTTTCTTCTAAATGACTATAAACTCTGTTGACATCAATTCCAGTGTATAGTTTATATGTCGCTGGAAGGTAAGTTATTGTTCTATAGTTTTTAGGGTAGCTTGCAGTTTCCCTCTTAAGTAGGAGCATTGTTTTTCCTGTTGTTAGCCAGGCTGGTGTCTGATCAGGGTACGCATATAAATAGTTCTTACTCATTGTTAAATCTTCAGGCAAAAGATGTTAATACTTTTAGCCAGAAGTTAGGTACTACATTTGGGCCTGGGATTTTCCAGTTAGAGGTTTTCTTAACTTTATTTCAATCTGACCATTACTTCATCCCATTTCTTATCCTGCACATTTGAACTTCTTATTCTTTCTTTTACTTCTATCTATTTACCATCTTTGTTATGTTCCACAGGATCTTCATAAATATTTTTTCCAAAATGTTATCTAATTCTTTTTTTGGTGGTCTTTCAATTCCTTTTACCTTGTTTCCCAGGTCTCTATAAAACTTTTCTGGGTCATCAATAAATTGCTTATTTTGTACTTTTCTTTTATATTTATCTGTGTATCTTCTATGTTTTTTTGCCTGTGATGATCTTTTTAGTTTATTATTTACGATAGCACATGATAAATCCTGATCTGTTATAATACCGTGCATTGCTTTTATCACGTCTATCTTTCTGAGTATTTTTGTTGATCTGTTCCTTCTTCTATACTCTTCTAACAGTGACACTTCTTGTCTTAACTGCTTTATAGTTTTCTCTGTTTGATACTGCCATGATGGCATTCAATTTCACCCCGTCCTTTCCCTTACAACCCTGTGTTCTTATGGTAGGACTTTATCTGTTATTAATTTGGTTGTACAGTAATGTATCCTATTTACTTCTGTTATGTCGCATGAATCTCTGTGGACAGTTCTAATTACTGTGTTCATTTGTTTTATCAAACTTCTAACTTTTTGGGTTTTTTATTGACCTTCTGCAGTCTTTCTTTCATTGATCTTAATATGTCTATCTATCTCTATTAAATCAAGCATCTCTTCTCTTAGATCATTTTCTTCTAAACTGAGGGCACATTCCTGCGGGCATTTTATAGAAAGTTCCAGAGCTTCTTCTTGTGCCATGTTCTCTTCAGTTTCAACCTGTGTCCTCCATTGTTCTTTCATATGGGAACTCACTGGGCTATCACTCCATGACATTGACTGTGTCAGAGTTGCCACAGTTTCCTGTTGTTTCCCTTGCTGTATAAATCCAACTGAACCTTTGTACTGGTTTCCTATAGCAGGCTCCAAAGTATCGTCATCTGTCAACTGATTTGACTGCTCCACTGGTTTCTCCTTAATTTGGGTGTGCATTGCTCTATCCTGTTGTGTTGTTATCTGAGTTAAATTTTCTACACAAAATCCTTCACTTTGCAGGTAATCCATAACCTCAGTTTCTATTTCCTTAACTTCTCCATTACTAATCCTCTTTACTACTTTTCCTCTTTGTTTTCTTATTTTTGTATAGTGACATTTTCCATACCCGGGCGTCTTGGCCTGTATTTTTCTTCAAATATCTTTGGTGCAAGGGCGCCCACAGGCAGGTGCAAGGGGGTGCACTTGCACCCCCCTGGAATCAGCTGGCTAGTAGATTAATTTTCTTTTAATTTAAAAAAAAAAAAAAAGTTTTTTTAAGGCGTTCTTCTTTAAGAACGCCCTTCAAGTCCAGTCAGACAGACGCTTTTGCTTCTATGCTAAGCTATGGAGAGGATCATAATGGAGCTCATAAACAAAGATATAGGGGACTTGCAGACATTGGACCCGACCCAGTTTGGCTTCGTCAAGGGCAGATCATGCCTTTTGAACTTGGTCGACTTCTTCGAAACAGTCACCAAGGCCATTGATGAGGGAAAGGCAGTCCATACAGCCTACCTTGACCTTGCAAAGGCCTTCGACACAATACCCTACTCGGGTATTGTAGAAAAACTTACCAGCTTAAATGTAAACCCATATGTCACAAGATGGGTTGCAAACTGGCTTAAGGACAGAACCCACAGGGTTAGAGTTGCTGGCGCTATGTCAGACTCCAAGCTGGTCACAAGTGGTGTCCCACAGGGCTCGGTCCTTGGCCCCCTATTGTTCGGCATCTACTTCTCAGAAGTACAGGCCAACATGGGAGGACTTTGGCTGACAAAGTTTGCAGACGAGTGCAAACTGGGCGCCATAGTGGAAAGTGCATCAGACACGGATATCCTTCAGAAGGGACTCATGGAAACAGATAGCTGGTGCCAGAGCCATGGCCTGAAGTTAAACGCCAAAAAATGTATAGTCATACCCTTTGGGAAAAACAAGGTAAACCCAAGCTACCATATAGGTGGCAATCCACTAAGCACAGAAGAGGTTATCAGGGACCTGGGGACCCAGGTTGACAGTGGCCTTTCTTTTGACACTCACGTTGCTAAAGTGGTTAGAAAGACCTTCTACATTGCCCACCTGATCATGAAGGGATTCACATCCAGATCTAGTGAGGTCATTGTTCCCCTGTACTCTTCACTTATCAGACCAATGATCGAGTACAATGCCCCATTCGGGATGTATCTCACCCGACATCTGCAGCAATTGGAGAGACCCCAAAAGTTCCTCACCAAAAGGATAAAGGGACTCCAAAATCTGTCATATGCTGCCAGATTGAAGAAACTCCAGCTCTATTCAGTTGCATACCGTCTGCTCAGAGGTGACATGTGCCTGACATACAAGGCCATGTCCAACCCGGAATTAATGGACATGCTCCACCTCAAAAAATCCAAATCCACCAAAACCACTAGAGCAAGCGACTTAAACCTTAGCACGGATATAAATAGGACGTGCTGGAGGGATAGATGTATCACTCAGAGACTCCCTATGCTGTGGAATAAAATCCCGATCCATGTGAGGCAGAGCACCTCGCTGGCTCTGTTCAAGAGAAATCTTGACCTGTGGATGGGAGATCGTAGGTTTATCCCGGGAATCATCTCTGTGTCAATGCTGGACAGAGGCACAACAAACTAATGGGCACAGTATTTTTTCATATAAGGGGTGGCGTAAGCCACAAAAATTTGGGCTAGGCTTATAAATGCCTTAGGGCAGATAGCCTAGTATAAACCTATGAACCTATGTGACTGATGTTTTATGTCTTCATCTTCCTTGCCCACGTGAATTTTGAATAACAGAAGAAGACTGGAGTTCACGGACAAACGTACAAATGACAGGTAGGTGTGTGGCCATGGCTTTCTGTGTCATTGTGGTTAGTTTGTGACTGATGGCGGTAAACTGCAGAAAATAAGTGTCCTTGATGTGCAAAGAAATGTACAACTGATGCTTGCAGAGCAATAATTTGCTATAATATTGACTTCCCTATCTGCAGGTTAGTACCCTGTCTACCTACTGCAAAGATAGTTACTTGATAAACCACTGAGTTTATTGACACTGTTTCTGCACCAATGCTCAGAATGACAGGAGTCATTATTACTAGTATATTTTTTAAGCCTGTGCAGTGTGCATATGCAGTTTACCCTAAGGTCTTTGGAGGAAGTTATAAGTTATAAAAGTGGAGAAAGTTCACTGGACTCAACAAGCAGCAGCCTAGGGAAGAGGAGCAAGTTAGATTTCTCTTGCAGCGTGTCAAAATTGACATCAGAAGGTTAAGGATAAAATAAAAATATGGGCTGAAGGCATTGTCATAAAAGGTGTTGCTATCTTAAAGTCCAAAGGAAGCTGTCCTTGAGCTTGGTCCTCCAGTTAGTAATTTGGCAGTGGGGGGGGGGGTCTTTAAAGGCTTAGTAGTAACAGTTTTTAAAGGGAACTTGGAGTGAAGTGAAGGATTTGCATTAGGTTTCATTTACCATGGTCTAGGGAAAATAAGGATAAGCAAAGATGGACTGCAGACATGTTTTGTAGAAATGCAAATGTATTTGTGTCTGTGTATCCAACTTAGGCAAATTCAATTTGTCACTAGCTGGGTTCTGAATTAAACAATATCCTTTCAGCTTCTGTCAAGCTAGCCCGTCTTTGATTTAGTAGCTGACTGGTTTTTTTTTTCCTACAAAAAAATAAATAGAACTGCACTGCAGTTTGAATTTCAGTCCTATTTGTAGGGTTAAAATTGAGAAATATTTGATGCATGTGAAGTTGCTTGGTAACCCTGCAATTCTTCCATGCTTTGGCCCTGGATTAGATTAATTTTAGCTGGAAGTTTCTGGTACCTTTAATTCTTAAGTTGGCCACTATTATATTGCTGTCTATCTTCTTTGAAGTGCATAATTACATATCTGAATAAACCACCTGTCCTAGACTGCATTTTTATTTTATCTTTATTTGAAATTTGTTTATCAGGAAAGTCTGACTGTGTATAGAACCTCTTCTCAGTGGTGGCCTGGGGAGAAAAGCTCCAATAACTAAACATTTAATACATGTACAGTAATGCACAATTTGTAATACAAGTGTGATGACAGAACAGACAACATTCTATTCCACTCAATCACTTCTAGACTGGTTGAAACCACAGGCTCTCTGGTGAGTGAGAAAGAGCATCCTGTATTCAGCCTGTTACATGATCAGAAAGTTTACTGAGCAGTGATCAGTTATAGGATTAACCCAAACAATTATTCCATAGCATCTGCCTGGGTTGTTAGCAGTAATGATATCTAACATTGTGTCATTGACAGTCAAAGGGTTAAGTCTATAGTAGGAAGTGACCAATGTTGTAATATAATTTACAAAGGCAAAGTGCAGGAGTTATCAGTACAAACATTGCCTCTGTTTAAGACTGCAGTCTTCCAAAATATAAAATTCTTTTTACAGATCCATGGCACAACAGCAAAACTAAATTCTCAATAAGTGTTAAAGTATTACAGCAAAAAATGGGGGGTTGTAAATATAACAGATAAAGCCTTTTGTATATCCACCAGCAGACCATTTTACTACTAGCCAGCTGAATGCACAATCAACATTTTCAGGGCTTTCTGGTGACTTCTTAACTAGAACAATACTCCTGCTGCTACTATAAGGCCTGATCGGTCACATAGGAAAGCTTGAAAGTTACTCCAATTAGATGATTTGGCAAGAAGGAAATTGGTTGAAAACATCTTGATCAGTGCATTCCTCTCTACAAAGGACCTCAAATGGTAACAAGCCCATCAGTCACAGATGCCAACACCTGCATTCAGCGTGTGAGTATTTAAGACTAATAAATAGCTGCTATGCGATATCAGCAAATAATTTAGAAACCAGGAAGCAGTAACTAATACCCAGAAGGAAGGAGGCTTGTTGGAAAAGGCTGTATAACATGCTGCTAGAGAAGCTATTGTTTTGGGAGTCATTTAGATAGTGCAACTACAGAGAGGAGCATACGTGGGAAGACAGTGTTAGTTCCTGTTAGCCTTCACTATCATCTGGAGTGATGTTAGGTGGTAGTAATTCTGTGCTCCCATGCACACCAAAAGATACAAAGGAAAGTCTGTTACTTTAACAGTGGCAAAGAGGGAAGAGCTCCTCAAATCATATAGCCACCACAACTCTCCAGATGTGCATTAGGTGATGGAAATGATGGAAGAGGCCAACACCAGCCAAGAGGGACCAGCAACCATAACAATGAGGTAGCCAACCATGTTGATCCAGATGTGGTCTTGTATCCTTCTGCCTGTAAAATCTGTCAAATAGATTATTCATAAAAAAGGAGAGTAGGCATTGAAGATGACAAAAACACTTATCAAAAGGACTTATAAAGGTGCAGAGGACAACCTCTACAGAGAGGAAATCATTGTCATATATTAAGTATCTGGGATAAGGGACTGATCCCAATGTTGGTGATTGCCACTAAGCAAAATTTTAAATTTTAATTTTTTTTCTGATTGTCAGAAACTTTATAGTTCCAAGGTTTAGAATGGTTAGACCTGACTAAACTGTGTAGAGTGCAAAATATACCTACCTGATAGAAATGCACCACTAAAAATAAAATTTTCATGGTTTATAAGTGGCAATAGTTAAACATATGTCCCTTTTTGAAGTTTTAAGGGCAGATTTTTGAGTATATTTTAAGTGGTAGCTAGCTGGGTGGTGTATGGGCAAATTTATAATGTCTGAGCACAAAATATTGAATTCTGGCCACTCTGCGATATATACACACATACATGTTTGAAGTTTGAACTAAATTTGTCTGCTAGTAGTAAATTGCCTATGTCCAAAAATTTAAAACCATTTACTATTATTTCTGTGCAGTGCTGCAAATTGTTTCTGAGGTTTCTAACATAGTTAAAGAAGGCTTTCTGGTTACCCTTCACCTAGTTGGTTATTTTTTACCTCATATTTGGCTTTCATTGATTTGATCAGGGTAACAAGCTCCCTATTAAGTTTAGCAAGAGTATCTTTAGCATCTTGAGAATTAAACTTATTTTTCCAGGCAATATGTTTTCTTTTATTACAGAGCCTGTTTGTATTTGGCTTTGACTAAATGGAATTATTCTTAAATATGGTTTTCTATTTACTTCAGAGGGGGATAGATGTGTCTATGCAGCTATTTGCATGTGCATAGGATTTGACAGTAAAGGATTCCACATAATTCAGGCCATCGCTTAATTTTAGTAGATTAACCTTAACATAATCTCTGAAAACAGAGGTATTGGAAGATGCTTTTGGCTTCAGTCTTCTAATGAATGTGACTGATTTGTGGTCCAGTTTAACCAGGGATGAAGTGGCAGTTGGTGGACACCAAAGTTGCCCCGTATTGTTAAGGACCAAGTCCAGGATTTTATAACTCTTGTTTGGGTACAGACTATCTGATCCAGATATCTGTATTGATGAAATCCAGAACTGTCTGGGAATGCACACTCAAGGATATACAAGTTTCCCAGTTAATGGAGGAATAGTTGATTGACGTCTCATAGAATAATGGTGTTGGCTTAATGCATAGGGACACCATATTAGTTAGGTAGGAAATATGGACTGATGGGGTACATAGAGGGGACCTATAGTTAGGTATGACACAGTAAGGAGTTTTATTAATGCTAACTTGGTAGTAGAGGAATTCCACATGATTATCTCACCTAGTAAGTCTGGAGATGAATTGTTCTTTAAGAATATGTAGACACCATCACCTTTTCATCTAAGGTGGTAGGCCTGAACTTGTGGAAGGTATTGAAATTCTGCATTAAAGGAGTGCAATCATTGATCTTGAACTAGGTCTCTGTGATGATGCATATACAGATGTTTTCCATGGGAAGGACTGCTTGTAAGAAGTGTACTTTTTAGCTTAGGCTCTGAAAAGAAAATTGGTTATTTTCTAATTCATGTAGCTATAACATTCAGCATAAAAACTGTAAAAGTTTCTGAATGCAAACACACAATTTATTAAAGAAGCATCATTCTGTGTGTAGTCTTCATGTCCTTCCTGCGGTCGAGTGATGTTAAAGACATGCAGGTAGGAGCGAGCGTGAATGGGCTTGCCTTTGTTGAAAGTTGGATGTCGAGCTGGCAACTCAGCACCATAAAATCCACTGCCAATCATGAGCGGACCGGAGTTCCACTGTGGCGACCCCTAACCGGGAAAAGCCGAAAGACTTTTTATGGTAAGGAATACTTCAGTGCAGAGAGATTCAACTATATACATAGCCATGAGTTCCTTTATACCTTTCTGTCAAAAAAAAAAAAAAAACCACCAAGTTCATACAGAGTTTAAAGTTGTTGTAACTTTGACAAAATCTATTTATGTACATTGTCAAGGCTGGAATGAATAAACATTGTAAAAATATGTGGAAAGGAGGACAGCTTGACAAAGTCTCTAAGGGAGGTAGCATACCCCTCAGCTGTCCAGGTTTTTGCAGAATGTCCAGATGTTTGCCACATATTCCTCCTAAAAAGGACTGAAGTTGCTAAATAGTTTTAGACATCATATCCTTTAGAAAAATGCATACTAACACAAATCTTGTATTCTAGCAATTTTATAAGTTCATGAAAGTAATATTTATAATCTGGCCCTGTTTATTTTAGGCTTTGTCCAGATTTCATGCACTAAGAAGGTGAGGTATGTGTGTGGTGTGTGTGTCTGTGTGTGTGTGTGTGTGTGTGTGTGTGTGTGTGTGTGTGTGTGTGTGTGAGACAGAGTGAGAGAGACAGACAGACAGACAGAGTCAGAGAGAGAGAGAGAGAGAGAGAGAGAGAGAGAGAGAGAGATGCCCTAGTTAGAGCTAACAGGTGGAATTTATTTTCAAGTGTATTTTTAAGGAATTGTGAGCTTCAAGGGAAGTAAAGGTTACTGCTGCTTATGCTAAGTCTGCTTAAAATGTGCAACTGTTTTGTTTAGTAAATGGTATCATTATTGTGGTATAGAATTTTAAAGCAGTGTTAGCACAGTAGGTAGCATACTTGCATCTTGATGCAAAGGGCTGTATGTTCTATTACTACAGCATGTACATTTGTATTTAAGGGGGTATGGTACTGCAGTTCGGGTCTATATTAGAACACCAAACATTCAAAATGTCGAGTGTTCTAATATACAACCCTACCAATCGAAAAAAAAAACATCGAACATTTGGAACAGCAAATTTTTTCCTAGGGAAAAAATTTGTTGTTCCAAAACACATACACACAACACAAGCACACCAAACAAACAGCAATCCACACACATACACCTAAACTCTTACACCGAACACTACACTAAACTGTACATACACCACTAACTATCCACTTACATTAACCCAAACCCTAACCCTAAGGTCCATCACTATCGCACAGTCACCTCACCCACACCCTAACCCTAACTCACCTAACCCACCCTAACCCACATGTCCACACAATCACACACTTACCTGACCCATGCCCTAACTCACCTAACCTGCCCTAACCCACACGTCCACACAATCGCACACTTACCTGAACCTGATCCGTAACTTTCCACCAGAGAGCTGAAAATACCGAAGCAACAGAAGCGGACAACCAAATTCTTTCCCTAGGAAAGAATTTGGTTTCCTGTTAATTCGATATTTTCAGCATTCGCTGAAAACGGGTCGATATTAGAACACACGACATTTCAAATGTTTGGTGTTTTAATATAGACGCCGCAGTTCTTAGTATGTCCTGCTTTGGATGAGACACCTAATAACTATGAACCTGTTTTTCAGCTTGCCACCCATTCCCTATTGCAATATACCAGATTACCATTTCTTTTAAGGTAACATAGGCAATTTACTCTTCAAGGGCAACAGACACTGAATTTGTAAATGAAACACTGAAATGGAAAGTTTTCTAGCAATATCCTCTTCATTGGTTTCAGATCTCTTTAATGTGGAATTATTCAGATGACTTTTACTTCTGCAGAGATTTTACATATTGATTGATATTGGTGGACTGTATGACAGAAGTCTGAGTGGCCCTTTATGCTTGAAATGTTCTGAAATGGGCAGGTTGTCATTACTGGTTCATATGATTTGTTTCATTGCTTAAAGAAAAAATGTTCAGAACTATAAATTTAAAACACACTCTAACAAGTGGTGCTGTATTATACAAGGGATATAATTCAATTATTATACAGTATAATTAATACAGTCAGGAAGGTGAATCAAAGAACTTTTGCACGGTTCTAAAAATGTGTGCAAGGAGCCTATGATTTGAAAACAGCCTAAATGTAAACTTAACCTGCCACTGGCCAGATGCATTTTCTTTGAATGTGGGTTTCAATGCTGTTTCGGTGAATGTGGGTTTCAAAGGTAAAGTTTTAATGCTAAGTCTGTTTTCAGTGTAAGATTATTGCTTTGTTTAGGTTTAGTAAATGTCTATCAGTGTTTGTGCTATAAAATTTGAAATAAAAGTTGTAAATGAAATCTAAATATCTGTAATCATTGTAGAAGTAAAGCATAAAACAGTATGCACACTGAGAGATTTGAACAGTGTCTATGACAAATGGGGAGAAGTAGCCAAGTAATGGGACACTGGAATGCCTGCGTGGGTGGGGGGGTGGGGCTGCATGGGTGAAGGGGGTGGGGCTGCTTGGGCGGGGCTCTGGGTTTGCACCCCCCCCTGAAAAAAATCATGTGGGCTCCCTTGCTTTGGTGCTGTTCTTTTTGCATTGATTAGTTTTGCTTTCTTTTTTGCATAAATATTGCACCACATTAAATCTCTTTTTCTTTCCCATGTCCATATTTCTTCTTCAGATGTCTCCTGCTCCTCTTGTTTCTCCGTACTTTGGGGACTAGTTGTTCCATCATGCTGTGATATGACCTGTGTTAGACTTTCTACACTGAATCCTTCACTTTGCAAATATTCCATAACTTTAGCTTCTATTTGTTTAACTTCTGCTTGGCTAATCTTTAATTCTACATTCCCTCTTTGTGATCTTATTTTTTTATTGTGAAATTTTTCATATCTGGATGGGGCTGCCTTTTTGTGATGATTAATTTGGCTTTTTCCTTTGCATAAATATTGTACCATATCATATCTCTCTTTTTTTCCCATGTCCATATTTCTTTTTTATAAGCTTCAAACTTCTCTAAATGTTTTTCTTTAAATTTTCACACTTCCTTAGTCGCTTCTTTTTTCAAACTGCACAAGGTTTTTTGGTCTATATAGTGTTTTTCTTGGATCTGTTATATTAACGAACACACATTTTTATTTGAAGTTTCTGTCACTTTTTTTGTGCAAGTATTTTTCTTTCCTCTAATTTCTCTCTTAATCTTTTCATATATCTTTTGTCTGGAAATTCTGGGTTTCTTGCATATTAGTAACAATACATAATTTCTTTCTTGTCCTGAATAGTCCACTCTATCATCTGTATGGGTCTTTTTTGGCCTATCAGTTTTAGTGATTTTTGTGGACTGCTACTTCCTTCTAAAATAGGGGGGGGTCATCATCCCCCTGGGTCTAGCCTAGTCCCATTGTAGGAATGTTTCCATGTCCTGAGAATTCTACACTATCATTTTTGTCCAGTCCTGGTGGCAGTGCACCTACATGATTGGTCATTTTTTTTTTTATCCTGGGACTTGTTTACCCTGCTATTTTCTTTATTTTTAACCTACTTTTGTCCACGATATATGCTCTATAAAATACAGTCTATATAATAGTGTAGTCTTGGTGAGGTTTTGTAAAAAACAGGGTCCACATTGTGAAGGTACTCACCAAGACTTGAGGATGAATTAAATTCCAGCAACACTTCTCTCCTTTTGCTGATTTTATCATCTCTGCATTTGGCTCAGTGAAGGTGGCAATGAGTTCTACACATAACTGTGTATTGTCTTTGAGGTTGTGGACATAGAATTGTGGTTTTCCTTGGCCTGGGAGGCCAAATTTACTTTATATTTGGCTTTGGTAGACTTTATTTGTCCTTGACAAATAAACTGAGTTTAACTGAGTTGTTTATTTTTGATGAATTTGCTTTTATCCTGCTAGGTGTTGTACCTCCTAAGTTTTTCTGATTTTCTTCCTTCTGTTATACAGCCTATTGATGTTGTGATTCCACCAGGGTAGCTTGTTACTAACATACAACATAATCTATAATCCCTCTATTTCTCTAGTCTTACGTCCCTCTTACAGCACATCTTCTTTATCATGACCTGCATACTTCTGACAAGCAACTTTTACCTGTCTAAAATCCTTAAAGATTAAGCAGTCTTAATCTGTATTCTAACTGTACAGTCAAGACCAGAAACTGCATTCCAGCATTCATCAGGTTGATACCTCACTGTAATACCTTCAAGTCTCTCCTAAAAGAATATCTCAGTAACTCCTGACTCTGCTCATGTTCTACACTAACCTAATATTTTTCACTAACTCTGCTCTCTTTTACCAATTCACTCTTGACCCTCTTCTGTTTTAGCGTCTTGCTTTTTAATGCCTATTATTTCCATAACCATTCAATCATATAACTTGCTGTAATAATGTGTATCATTGCAAACATACATGATATTGTACTATTCATATGCTTTTGTGGAGTTTTTCTCCCCAGGTCTCCACTGAACATGGGTGACCACTATCCAGTCAGACTTTTTTGGTTACCAAATGTCAAATAATTAAATAAATAAACTGCCTTCTACATATATGATATGTGTACCACTCCTCTGTAAGTACAGACCATATATCCAAGCACATTAAAAGTCTATTGTGTTGCTAATTCCTGACATATTCATTTACCCCTCAATACTCTAAATCAGTTGCATTACTTTAGCATTCAAATACAATGAAACAACTAATATTAAAAAACTACCAACTTTGTTATAATTGCTATTTAATATGTTACTATCTAAAATTAAGCAAAAAAAAAGACTTCAAGCAAACTAACCCATACTAATGGAGATGAGTAGCAGAAACATTACTGATACAACTTATAATACAATACACCATATATTACTTTTATCAACATTATCAGTTTCTTACAGTTAATGATAAAAATAGCAATAAGAACACAGAACGGCTTTTAATATTGATAATTTTACTTCCATATTATATAATAAACAATATATTCACTCCCAATAACCACAAAGGAGAAACAGCTGAGGGTGTTTACTGGAATACTTATCTAAGGCACTTCTTGTTTTTTGATAGTGAATATCACTTATATGTAGTTCAATACATTGTTTGAAAGAACAGGAAGTTTGTACTACATAAAATGCTCCACATCCACATATTGCTAAATAAATCTTCCAGGCAGTATTGTGAGTAATAATGAGTCTAATTTCATACATGTTTGCAGTATTCATAGAGACAAAAATGTCTTACACATTTATTTACTTAATTTGGTAGAGCATTAATCCAAGTGGACCTTTATAAGCCTCAGCCCAGACAAATATAAATGTTAGTAGACAAGCAATTTAACAAGAAGTATTATGAATACAACCAAAATGTGTGAAGATAGCAATGAGTCAATGTAATAATAACAAAGTGCACAATATAAGGGACAATAGGAAGGGATGGTTAGAATTAGGAGGGAAAAACAAAATTTGCAGTTGCCACATGGCAGGTTTAGGACAAGATCAAATAAAAAAAATATGCTCTCAAAGTTTGATCTCTGTAACAGCTGACCTGAAGTCTTTTGGAAACACTGTTTTGCAAATACCTGTCTTCACCAAGTAGATGCCAGTGTTTCATCAAAACTACATGTATTTGATTATTGTTAGTAAAATAAGTCTTGATAAATCTTAAGATATTGTCATTAGATTCATTTGTAACCATACTCCAAAAGATGTGCCCATTTTTCAGTGGCTGCATGATAAGTACAGGTTGCTAAGGGGTGACCTGTGCCTGACTTACAGGGCAGTCTCTGACCTGGCCCTGATGGAAATATTACACATTTGTAAATCAAACTGCAAGGAGGGTCACTTGCTCCAGGGATCTTAACCTAGCATCTAACATGAACAAGTTATGGTAGAGAGATACAAACATCTTTCAGAGACTGCCATTTCTCTGGAACAAGTTTCCAATTCACGTGAAACAGAGCCCCTCCCTGATCCTCTTCAAACGCAACCTTAATCAATGGATGGGTGACCGCAGATTCACTCCTGGGGTGGCACCATGTCCCTCCTGGACAGCAGAAGTCAGTATTAACTACCATAAACCCTTACCTCTGTGAACTTCACTCACCTAACCAGCGACAACTAGGGCAACTCTGGATAAATATAACTAGGCTTGTAAGGGCTCTAAGGCCGTTAGCCCTGTAACTGCCTATGAACCTGTAACTGCGTATGAATCTATGAACCTATAAGTATCACTCACATGCTTATCACTGCAGCCTCTATTCAATGAGTTTAATAGTTGTCAAGGTCTTTGCCTCCATTTCAAAATCCTGCTTACTACTACAAATTCTCTGAATCCTTAAAATTTGAAATCTGGGAATATTTTTAATGAAATGTCTGGGATGACAGCTAAATTCAGTCAGAAAATGAATTTCTGAATTTTTTTTTTCATATTTTGAGGTTTTAACTACACCATTTCCTTTCTTTGTAACTAAAACATAGAAAAAAGATGGGCTGTTTATCAGAAGCAATGAGAAGTAAAATATTAAACTCAGTGTTCAAAGAAATCTAGAAACCTTCTCAACATGGAACATCAGTTTTACAAACCAGCCAAAATCTTCAAGGAATTGATGTCAGACCTCAATGTCTGCAAAAAAAAGATTCATTGACTCGTCATAAATTTACAGCCTCTCCAAATAGTCCTTAAAAATATCAGTGCGAATAAGTTTGAAATTCAGACTCTTTGTTGTTCCCCAAATCTGAAGGCAAAACTCTCTTTTGAAATGAAAACAAAATTCTTTGTTCATACCTTTTCCAGTAGAATGAGTAAACAGTCATTACATTCAACTGAACACAAATTTGAAATATCCAAAAATGTGCAGCAGTCCATATACCCCCTGCAAGTTGTATATCAATGACATTGATGTTAGATAATAAATATGTTATATTACTATATTAACCATGATGTTAAGAAACTCAATGGAATCCTTTAGTAGAGCAGAAAAATAAGATGGTTATAGGGCTTAAAATAATATTTCAAAAATATTGTCACAGGGTCAGTCAGACAACCTGTATCAGACACTATAGGTCTGCTGGGGGGGGATTTCCTTGTGCACTTTCCCAATGCCCATTTTTTGTGATTAGGATAAGTTATGACCATAACTTTTAAAAATATTAACCTCATTTTTATTCAGCTCTTTTATAATGTTTTCCTCAAATAACCTTGTTTGAGGTGGTACAGAGTTCAACAGTTGATTTCTTAAAAAGAAATCTCATATCATCGCAACTAGCTTTCCTAGTATTTATATGAAATGAATATTTTAGATTTAGTCTCATAGTAAAAGCTTTTGAATCATTATGAAGAGCAAAAATGAAGATACAAAAGGCAGTGTTTTAGTTAACAAAAAAAAAATCCCATCTGAAAAAATTCCATCAGTTAAATTAATGACCAGATTCTGCTCTGTTTCAATGTTTCCTGAAACATTTTTAACATTTTTCCTCTTATTTCTGTGCTTTCATCCATCCATTTTGTGGACTTACCCAAATGGGCAGAGTCAGGAGCCATATTAGAAGCAGAATGCAAGCTAGAATGCTTATTAATAGGTGATGTCAGAGGAGTCTATGCTAGTGTATGTATTTTTTTTCAAACACCTTTATTGAATTATCACTTGTGACATAGAAAAATTTACATTCATATAAAAGTAATCAAACTATATTAACATAAACATTATATTTCATATATATTGCTATATATCATATAAGCTAAACAATATTACATAAATCATTCAGTTCCTGCTTTTTTTTTAAACAAGAAACATCTTTATTAAATCATCACTTACTACATAGGCAATCATACATTTATATAAATGAAAACAAACCACACCAACACAATCCTAGTTGTAAGCATTTTACATCACAAACCATACTGACACACTCCCAGTTGCAAACATTTATACATCACTTATAATCTAACCAATCTTTCTCACTCACACATTACATAGCTCATTTAAGTCCTGCAACTGTTTAAACCTCATTCATCCCTTGTATGTATTGTTCCCACAATTTCCATTTTTCTTATGCAGTTTTCTCCTACCCTTTTCTAAAGATCTGAATTCCAGTTGTTTTATCTCTGTTACTATATTCAACACTTCCAGAATAGTTGATTTAGATTTTGATTTCCATTTTCTAATAATTGCTTTTTTGGCAGCCACCATTAATAGACACAGCAAGGCCTTACTATGTCTAGGCAATTTCATTTCTGTATCTTAGCTTAGAAAAATCATTTCCCACATGAGACCAATCTGCCCACCCAGCATCTCCAACAGTGCATCCCACAGGGAATCCCTTAAAGTCTGCCAACTCACATTTCTTCCAGAAAATGTCTTCCCAATTACCGCTTTTTCCCCTTCACACCTCCAACATTTGCTGTCTGCCTGAGGAAAAATTCTCTGGAGTCTACTTGGGGTAAAAAAAAGGTACTTACATATTATCACAACTAGATTTACATGGTTGCGAAATTCACATGCCGGAATAAAATTGTGTGCAGGAAACACTTTAAGGTGTTATTTGATGTCCTTACAAATGAAAAATAAGTTTGGCTTACATTCAGGAAGACAAACAAATGTGCAATTCTTCTTCTTCTTCTTGTTTTGCATGCATTACACACGCACGGTTCAATTGTCAGGGCTGCTGTGTTCCTGACAAAAGGAATAGTTTCACTGTAAGGAAGGAATGCTGAAAAGAAAAAGACAGACACATGGAAATGCTTTTGGTAAACTCTTTATTTGTAAAACTTTGTAAACAGACCTGAAAGGAAAGTTTTGTCAGAGAAACCTGCAGTAAGTAATGCCTTGCAAAAGTGAAGGCAAATGATGTTGACAGGTGATTCTGGGGTTGTTTTTGAACTGAGAAGTTGCCAGCAGTGGGTTGGTTTTGTGTTGTTGATGGTGGCATCCTTGGACAAACAGATTGTACTTCAGTGTTTGTTGAATGTATTATGGCTGAAAAGGTGCTGATTGCTAATTCTCTGGTTTTGTCCTTTTATGCTGAGGACAATTGTCAGAAATTGCAGTCAGTACTGCTTCAAAACAGTCTTTTTGCTGGGCAAACTGGGTTTCACACAACATGCTGCCAGTTAAGTGCATACATAAAAAGCATCACTAAGTTTTGCCTTTTGTATTGATAACCCTGCATAAAAGACCCTTCATTGTGAAAGAAAACACATTGTATGACATTTTTAAAATATTAATGGTCAGATTTCAATATCGGGACGCAACCAGTATTACCATGAAAATCTGGTTGTGATAATACGTAAGTACCCAGAAGCCATATGTTGTATACCAGGCCATTTTATCAGAAAAGCAACATTATACAGGCCCACAGCCCATTCCCCATAGAACCATTCCCCCTAGGCATCATATCTTATATATCCTCAAAAGTTTCAGAGGATTGTACTCTTCGACAGCAGGAAAGCTCTGAAGGGCTTTGCACCTAAATTTGAATTTTAGTCAGCTCAGCTTGAGCTGCTTGACAGTTTGGGTGTGTGGAAGGTGCCCTGAAGCTTTGGAACCTGGATGGCCATTGTATACTTGGCATGATATAACCTATATAGCTAATGGTACTGCAGCAGTAATCAATATCAAGAACATTAACACAAATACATTATACATTATTCAATTCATACATGGCGGTTTGGATTATTAATGAAGTACAAAGGGAAAGTAGTGCAGTTGTACTATTAGTGTTTATTCATACAGCAGTAGTGCTACTGGTCATCCTGTGATTTAATATATGCATTTCACTTTTATCACATGCCTGCACTATGAAAGTAGGCCTGATATATCAACTCATTATGCAATATGTAGTTCCATTTAAACTATTCTTCCTGAGGCAAAAAATATGTTGCTCAGTTTTCTAACACTATTGTAGTTAGACCATAACATTATTATTCCCATTTAATGTGAGGTCTGTAATTCTGTGTACATATACCTCACTCGGAGCACTTTAACAGTATTGCACTAAAATTATTTTAATATGCTGCAACTACTGTAATGTATTGTACATTACATTTCATTTATACAAAAGCTACTTTTCTAATATAGTGTGCTATATTTAATTCATGTGCGCTACACTAGACAAAAATTAAAACTATTCTGTAAAAACATTACTATTTGTACAGTGCTACTATTCCAACATAGGTAAAGTGTTTATCATTACAGCAATTTAAATGCCTTGTTGTCATTAAAAAGGTACGTTTCTTTTTTTTTCTCCATGGTTGTGGTACTAGTATACTGCCAATATTTCAATTCATTGTGCAGTACATATTTCTCGGGATGAAAGGTGGAAAAAATGAAACATCCAAACTGAACAAATCACACTTTAATGGTAATGAAAATAAATAAAGTAAGTATGTTTCTCCCTTTGAAAACTTTCATAGGCAATGAGACTTCTTCAAACTTAATGACATTCTGACCTTTGCTCATTTTTCAGAAACCTTGTCTACATGGTTAGTCACATGATAATGCATAATATTTTTGTTTTTTCCTTTAAGTAACACTTAAAACGGACAATATGACAGAAATCTTCGTTCCTGTGCACAGCCAATAAAATTTGCCATTTATATTCACAATAACTGAGATCACCATCTCTGCTACCACTTCTACTGTCAGCAGTAACAACATTCAATAAAAAGACAGACTTTTTTAAATTAATATACTTCAGCTTGTGCCCAAAAAGCCCCAACTGAAATTATCCTCTCTATTAATATTAGCGTTGTTGCCTCACAGCAATATGCACTCCCGTTAGATTCTCGTGCTGGAGCGCCTTCTGTGTGGAGTCTGCATGTCCTCCCCGCGGTCGAGTGGCGTTCGAAAGACATGCGTGAATGGGCGTGCCTTCGCTGAAGGTTGGGCATTGGGCTGGCAACTCGGCACCATAAAAATCTGCTGACAATCATTAGTGAACCGGAGTTCCGCTGTGGCAAACCCTAACCGGGAAAAGCTGAAAAGACAAAAAAAAAAATTTATATTGGCAAAGTCCTCATACATTCTGCTTTTTTAATAAGCTGTTGGTTAGAATGTTTCAGACTGTGCACTCACTGCCACGTGCCCTATATAACTTATCTGACAGTTAAATATTCCTTGGGAAGCATATGCCCTAGTGCTATTTGGCACAATAATGTGAAGTTCTTTGTTAATGTACATACACATCTTGCATGTATTACATTTAAATATGCCTGTTTTGTTCCAGGATCATTCTCAAGAATTTCTTTAATGTTGGCATCTCTTTTGTTACTAAATCTGAGGAAAGGTTGCAGACACTGGAAGACTTCAGTATTACCACTCAGTATATTCCAGTTATCCATAATGAACTTACTGATGTTGCTATCATCTATTATGAACATATGGCTCATGCCCACCCCACTCAACTTCCCTTTGCTCTTCATTTGCTTAATTTACAAGCATAAAGGCTTAGAAATGGAATAAGTCACTAGTGGTTCAGGATACCCTCCTTAGTAAACCTTTTTCTCTTTTCAATTGGTCAGCAATAGCTTACATTTTTACTTGATCGATGGTTAAATTAATAACACTACTTTACATGTTTTTGACTATATTACCGTTTAAATAAACAGGATGTATACTCCCTTAATGCAAACGAGACTTGCTTGCTTTAGGCTTGTAACTGACACCTACCTCTAGTCTGTTGGAATGGATTATTTTGTATAAAAACATGAAAAAAACATAATACATGGTAAAGCAAAGGTACTGGAAAAGTTAAAAAAACAAGGTGGTGGAATTAATGAATAACATGAAATTCTTGAGTTCTTCTTTGTAGATCAGAGTGTGTGTTGTACCTTTAAGAGCTATGCCAATCCATAGGCATGTGCATATAAGTACTGAGCATGTGCAAGCAAGAGTGCCATTTTAAGTGAGCAGCTGGAGTGAAAGCAGGTATATGTGCAGTAATCAGTTAGCTTGTTCGTTTAAGTTTAATGTTCCAGTCATCCATCCTGAGGTGTTTGTGTGTAATAAACTACTTAAATGAACACGCAGCCTCATCATCTTATTTGAATACACAAGATGAATGACATGCTGTCAGAATGGGATCAGAAGTGAAACTTCTTCAAGACCATGAGTCGCGCAGTCACAACTGGAGGAATATAGAAGTTGTCCATAAATATAAAAGTTGTCCATACTCAACTAATGCAGTACCTCCTAAAAAGCAACCTACTTTCCAAATCACAACATGGTTTAAACCTTATCATAGCACCACCACAGCACTACTGTCCTTTACCAATATAGTTAACCACCACAGAAACAAGGGTCTAGTCGTATTTTCCATATTCTTAGACTTATCAAAAGCCTTTGACATGGTTAATCACAGTATGCATCTTAAAACTCTATCTACACTAAACATTAGCTCCTACTCTCTATCATGGCTCAACAGCTACTTATCAGGCCTTCTTCAAGTAGTCCTGTGGCAAGACCAATTGTCCCCTCTGTTACCAGTATCCATAACAGCACCACAAGGGTCCATCCTCAGCCCATTGCTGTTCTCTCTCTTCACCAACCAGATCTCTTCATCCTCTCCCTCCCCTCAGTAGTACAATACACTGATGACACCACCCTTATATGTGCCACTCCTACCTTAAACGAACTGCAAACCCTGACTCAAAATGACTTTACATTAGCCGCAACGTGGTTCACTAACATCAAACTCATTCTTAATCCAAAAAAACAACTAATTATTTTCAGCCCTGGTAGATCCTCCCCTCTAAACAATAACTTTGCCATAAGTTCCAAAGATAATATTCAAATCACTCCAACCACTCACACCAAACTGCTGGGTGTAGAAATTGACAATAACCTGAAATTTGACATCCACATAGTACAAACCATCAAGAAAGTAAACAAAAATCTAGGAACAAACAGTATATCACTAAACATACCAAACCCACCATTGCAAGGACTCATCTCCTATCCATCCTTCTCTATGCCTACCCCTATCTTGACTAATCTCCGTCAGTCTGAGCTAAACAAAATGGAATCTTGTTATCACAAGATTGCCAAGTTTGCTACTGAAGCATCATATAGGTCCCACCACTGTCTATCCCTTAAGCAGCTCAATTGGCTTGAGTTGCCTCAGCTATTGCTACTCAACCAGTTGGCAATAGTACACAAGCTCTACTACCTTTCTGATAAAACCCCAGCACTCCAGCATCTAATTCAACCCCACACTACCACTAGAACCTTAAGATCTAGTAACCAGAACCTCTTAGAGGCCATCAAATATAAAAATGATGCTGGTAAAGCTCTCCTTTCTTGCACTATTGCTAGAATCTGGAATTCACTACTAACCACATAACTTCTATTACCTCCACTAATCAATTAAGAAAACCTCCTGAAAACCCACTATTTAAACAACTGGCTTTGTTCCTGATACTCCCCAGGCTAATCCATACCTATGAACTGTCACAAGGATTCTGCTAAGTGACATCAGTTTTTTTACCCTGGAAAGTTTGTTAAACTGTTGATTGTTACTGTACAAAACTAATATCTACCTTCTGTAAAACTGGCAAACATTTCCTGTTGCCTCAAACAAATTATCTCATGCAATTTAAGCACCATTACCAGCCTGTTTTTATCCTTCATAACATCTATGTGTAAACTGCAATTTCAGTATTGTTATCTTTAAAAAATAAACAAGTGCTGTTTCAATGTAATGTTTTTTCTGTTTATTTAAGAGTTTGTTAATCTCTACTTTATCATATGCTTATATGTATGTTGTACTTCTCATATGTATTGTATTGTACTTTGGAGCTTTTCTCCCCAGTCCTCCACTGAAAATGGACCTGTGCCCAGTCGGACTTTCCCGGTAAACAAATGTAAAATAAAAATAAAAATAAAAATAATAAATAAATACAGAAGTGAATCATCTTATGCTCAGACGATTCACACACAGGTCAGAAAGACAAATCCAGGTACTAAAACTTGTTTAAATGATATTTTCCTCAATGAATATAAAACAAAGCATTCAAACCATTCAAAAACAGTTTCTAATTAAACAAAATGTTCGAAACTATGATATATTGATAAAATACTTGAAATGATTACAAAAGTGGTTGAAATAACTTCCAAATCACATAAAATGTATAAAAAGGGAAAACAACCATATTTTTTCACTATGTGCTTCTTTTTTGTATTAACTAAAGCTATTCAAGATATCTAAGGTGTGCAAAGTGTTCACAAGTGTGTGCAGTATTACAATATAGTTATTTTGCAAAATACAGTCATTTCAAAGAGACTGTTGTGCAACTGAATTTTTTTTGAGTATGTAGTGTGTGTGTGTGTGTGTGTGTGTGTGTGTGTGTGTGTGTGTGTGTGTGTGTGTGTGTGTGTGTGTGTGTGTGTGTGTGTGTGTGTGTGCGCATTTAAACATAATTACAAAAGCATTTTGTTGGCATGGGGGAAGGATTTTGCACCTGCTTTGCTTGTATTTGATAATAATATTGCTGAAAACTGGAGAGTGTTTGAGCAAGAGTATAATATTTTCATACAGGCTGCTTTTTCTGACAAGATAAATGTACAAAGGCAATTATTCTGCTTAATTTAGCTGGTTCACTACCATTGAAAGAGAGTGTTCATTTGTGTATGCCCCAGCTGTTTATGCAGAGGAGGGGAAAGACTGCCATAGTGTGGTATTGGCTGAAACGTGGGAAGACACTTAGTGCTTAAAATGTAAATTTAGAGAAATGTGTAACCCCTAAGCAAATATTAAAATGGAAAGGCACACGTTTTACACAAGAGATCAAAAGCCTAGAGAAACTTTTGCTGCATATATAACTGACTTGAGAAACAAAGCAAAATAAAGTTTGGTGATTTAAGAGATGAGTTGATAAAAGACAGGCTTGTGTGTGGTATTAAAGATGACGCAGTGAGAAAAATTTTGCTTCGGGACAGTAATTTAACTTTGAATAAGGCCATAGAGATATATGAGCTCACAGAAAAGCACATGAATATGCTTACAAATGAGAAAAGCATGCTTGCAGTGCCTTCCAGTGCTAATGTTGATATTATGCAGCGCAAGGTTAAAAGATACAGGCTTAAGGGTGCAGCCACACCCTGAGCCTCTCCAGCAAAATCCACAGTTGCCTCAACAAAACCCAGAGCAGCTTCAGTAAAGCACAGAGCACACTCAGTAAAGTAGAGGGGTGAGTCAGCAAAACTTGTGACAGGCCTCATAGTCAACTGTCGTAACTGTGGAAGTAGCCATGAGCCCAAATGAGAGGAATGCTTAGCTTTTGGTCAGCAGTGCCACAGTGCCACACATGTAAAAAGCAGAATCATCTCAAAAGGTTCTGTAAATCTAAAGGGGCACATTCTTTTATTAAAACAGAGCATTCAAATTGGCAAGTTGATCGATTAGAAAGATGTGACCCTACTTTTTATGTTGATGGTGTGTCAGTGCTTGGTGAAACAGTCAATGCAGTAGATTGGTGGGCAAAGAATGAAGTATTTTGCACTGTACTGACTAATGGGAGACCTGCAGAGCTCACAGTTGATACTGGTTCAAAGTGCAATGTTATATCAGCAGAAATGTTTGCCAAAGTAAAAGCTGGTGAGAAGCTTGATATGGCAAAGTGTGCAAAGCTTGTTACTTATGGTGGTGAGGAAATTCAAACTGATGGCTCAGTAGTGCTTCCATGTTACTCTGCTGGGAACAGCTATGACTTGCAATTTTATGTAGTCAAGAGACATGTGTAGTCATTGTTAGGCCTCAAAGACAATTTAAAAATGGGTCTGCTTTCATTTGATACAGAAATCCACCATGTTAACGTGTATAAAAATGAAAATCTTGTGCAGACTATTTTTTTGATTATAATGATCTTTTCGAAGACAAGTTAGGAAAACTCCCATTTCTGTACTCTATGAAGTTAGACTGTGAGGTAAGCCCAGTTATCAGACCAGCACTGAAAGTTCCAGTAACCATGTAAGGCAGAGTCAAAGCTGAGCTAGACAGAATTTTGCATCTAGGTGTAATTTGTCCAGTAGAAGAATCAACTGAATGGGTATCCTCCATGATGGCAGCTTATAAGAAAACTTCAGATGATATTAGAATATGTATTGATCCAAGAGATTTGAACAAAGCATTAAAACAACTTTATTATCCAATGCATACAGTTGAAGTTGTTGCTCTTATGCTTAATGCCACTGTTTTTTCTGCCTTAGATACAAAAAGTTATTTTTCACAAATTTTGCTTGATCGAAAATCTTCACTGCTAACCAGTTTCAGTACACCATTTGGGAGGTACAGATTTTTGAGAATGCCATTTGGGATAAAGTCTGCCAGTGAAGTCTTTCAGCGTGTGATGGAGCAAATTTTTTCTGGCTATCCATGTGCTATAATAGTAGATGATATTCTTGTAGGAGACACTGGTGAAGTCGAACATGATAGAAACCTCAGGAATGTTCTGGAACATGCTTGTGAAGTTAATCTTAAGCTAAATCCTCAGAAATCTAAGTTCAGGCTACAAGAAGTTATTTATGTGGGTCATTTGTTTACCAGTTCAGGCTTACGACTAGATCATTCCAAGCAAACTGCAATTCTTGAGATGCCAGCTCCAGACAATGTCACTTCCTTACAACGTTTTCTTGGCATGGTCAACTATTTTGGCAAGTTCATCCCAGATTTGAGTGACCTTTCAGCATTGCTAAGAGAACTGACACACAAAAATGTAACTTGGTCCTGGTTAGAATAACACCAAAGAGCATTCAATATCCTGAAACAGAGAATTGTCTGTCCATCCACTTTAAGATATTATGATGTTCACATGCCTGTAATTCTATCTTATGATGAAAAACAGCAACCAAAGAATGGAGTAAGTCCAGAAAGTCAAACAAACACCAAAAAATATTCAGGACGTTACCAAAAAGGTACAGAATGAAGGCAGGAAACTCCTGTAGATGAAAACCACTCTTTATTAATACAAAAACTTTAAAATCTCAAGTGTTTTCGTCTGAGTGTCAACCAAACTTCTTCAGATAAAACAAAAAATGTCTCAACCCACATTCCCATTATATAACTTAATTTAGCTCATTAAACAATTAATTAAAGTAAATGACTTGTCTTAAAGACATATTATAAAATAAGCAGAAGGCACATATTACTAGGTTATAAACTAACCTATTACAAGAAAACTAATGCATGTTTATTAAAATAATACGTTAAAAAAGTGTATACATATATATTAATAAATATGCTAAAAAATATATATATATATATATATATATATATATTAAAAAAATATGATAAAAACACAGATTATAAGAACAATTATAATAAATAGTTTATACATAGATTTAAAATTATAAAAATGTAAAAATCATACTACATAATAAATACTACATGGTGCAAAATAACTGATGTTATAAAATATAACAACAAATAAAGAAATTCATAGTTTAGCAGACCTAAGTTTTAACAGGGGAACCAAGGATATATTATCATTCAAACCTGTGGGTTTATTAGCTTCAAGGACTATTTGCCAGTATATTTCCCTATATTCTAGCTTAGATTCCCAGGGTCCACCCCTCAGGTCTTTAAGTACAAGTTCTATAACAAAGATGGAAAAATTTGTTCTAGTACATGTCAGTGTATGCCTGTATAATGCATTATTGCTTTTCTTCTTGTTAATATCATTGACATGTTCATAAATCCTTCTTTTTAACTGTTTTTCAGTTTTACCAATGTAAAAACCTTCACACATCCTACAGGTTACCAAATAGACTAGACCCTGGGAATTGCAGTTAGAATATATAGAAGCTTTAAGTAATTTATTCCTAGCAGTGACCAGAATCTGTTCTTTCTGTAATATATAATTACACTGTGAACATGCCCCACATTTGTAGGTACCTTTCTTTCTATTAGAATAAATTTGATTGTTGTTAGCATGTTCTAACAAACATTTAATGTTGTGGCCTCTCCTGAAAACTACCTTAACAGGTTTGTCCTTCAAGTTGGGAAGGTCAGTCAGTTCGGAAAATTTTTTCCATTCCTTTTTCACAATATTTTTTATCTGGTATGCATTAACACTAAAGCCAGTAACAAAGGCTTTACCATAATCTGAATGGTCAACAGTTATAGCCTTATTATTAAAGCTATCTCCTAGCCCCAACAATGGACAATATTTGTCCTTTCTTCTTTGAGTAACTTCTTTCCTAATGTTGGTAATAAGTTCCCTAGGATATCCTCGATCCAAAAACATTCCCTCCAGTGTAGCACGTCCTCACTCAGGGATGTCACCTGACATATATGTACACCTCAGACACAGAACCAACAGAGGGGAACCCATCCCAGTGGAAACCAAGGTATGTGTAGGCTTAAGAATACTAGCCAACATGTATCTTCCAAAGGCCAACTGGGGATATCATGGAAATCTCACAGACATCAGCATCCAGGGTACTCCACCAGTTCCTGGATGCCATGTCAGCACATGCCCGTGAGGCATTAGCCAGCAATATGCATCTCTTCTAACAAATAGCAGAATACCTTGAAGTAGTGGGTGCTATAGACTGCATACACATACACATAAAAGCACCACCCCATGAGCAGTGCAGGGTCTACATAAACCACAAGGGCTTCCCCTCCATCAACTGCCAGGTTGTGTGCGATGCCCAGGGCATTATAATGAATGTGTGTGCTGGAAGCCCTGGGAGCTATCATGATTCCCACATCTGGCATCTGACGTAGCTGTACCAGAGATTTGCCAATGGGGACATCCCATACGGCCACCTAGTGGGGGATGCTGTGTATGCACTGGAGCCGTGGCTGATGACACCCATCAGAAATGCACACACACCCGAACAAGAGCTCCATAATGAGGCACACGCACAAACAAGAATCATAATAGACCATGCGTTTGGGATGCTCAAGTCATGGTTCTGGTGCCTGGACACATCCGGTAGAGCCTTGCAGTACTCTACAGCTACATGTACCCATATTTTCATGGTATGTGCCATGCTACACAACATGATCCTGTGGAAGCAGCTGCAGCAGGAACAGCATGGGCCAGGGCCACATAGTCCCCCACCATTGCCAAGGCCAGCACATGCACAGAGTGACTCGGAGGAGGAACAACCTGAGCCTGCACCTGTAGGCAGTAGGAGACATGCACAGTATGTCATGGCTTTGGCAAAGAGGCAACACATAGCACACACACTGACACAGTAGGAACCCAGGGAATGGAAACTCTCTCTGACTCGCACATGCAGTAAAATGGATGCCAAAAATGACATTACCTGTGCTTTACCATGTATAGGGAGTGTACTATGTGCATCTGACATAGACAGCCCTCCAGCACCATCCTCAATACTGGCATAGCCACAAGATAAGTCACCCTTCCTATCAATCACTGAATGCAGTAGTATGGCTGATAGTTGTATCAATGGTATGGATGTGAACATGCAAGGAAGGGAATTGGGTGGCTGAATCAGATGGCAGCAGATAGTGGAAAGCTATATGGGCAGCATGAAACCATAACAAATACTGGTGTCAACAAAGTAGTCAGTAACAGACAAGGTAAAAAACCCACTGCAGGACAGGTGTAGATGAACACAAGGAAAGGCTGTGCTAAGGTTCTCAAGGTATGGCAATGGAGATCAACCCCCTCTCCAAACCTACACTGAGTATAACAGGTCGGGAAGTGGGATGTCATTCATGAAGGATAGGAAGTCTGAAATGGCAATGTAAGTCAATAAAACCTGTAAACTGTACTACACTGATATGCCTGTAGTCTGCAGGCTAGGTCAGAATACAGATTTAAAAGGAAGCCAACAGACTACCAGAAATACCAGTGTGGTCTAAGCAAATGTTCACAGTTGGCAGGTGTGCCCTCCCAAACCCTATGTAGAAATGTATTAGTATCCATGTGTTGGAGTAATAACAGTGAGCACATAGTACCTGAGCATGCTAAAGTAGAAGGATGGATTGTGCCATGTGTACAATATGCAGACCTCTGAGTGTCACGTTGATGTGTGGAGGCCAACAGGGTACTTGAAATAGCAGGTGGGTATAGCAGAAATGTCTACAATTGTCAGGTGTGCCCCCCCCCCCCAACCCTATGTAGTATAGCACTAGCATCTATGTGTGGGTATCACAACAGCAGAGCACAGAGTACCTGAGCTGCCCCAATTATAACGATGGAATGTTGCATGTGTACAATATGCAGAGATCTGAGTGTCAGGTTGTTGTGTGGAAGCCAACAGAGTACCTGACATATCAGGTGTTTGTAGGACATGTCCACAGTTGTGATGTGTGCCCCCACCAACCCTATGTAGAAATGTATTGCCAGCCATGTGTGGGAGTAATAACAGTGAGCACCGAGTACCTGAGCTGGTCAAATCAGCAAGATTGATAGTCACATGTCTACAATAGGCAGAGCTCTCTGTGTTAGGTAGTTCTGAGTGATATGCTGTGTGAAAGTGTTCAGCAAATAGCCATGGATGGTGTGTCCTGGTGTCCAATGGTCAGTACTGCTGATGACTGGGCCAAGTCCACACAACTGCAGTGCCAAACAGACTGGTATCCCAATAAGACATGTTGCAGCAGTAGACCATATGATTTGTACAGATGTCACAACTGTCACCATCTGGAATATGGACATGGCATGAATGTTGGCCCAGCCATACACACAGTACACAGGTGAAAGTACTGCAGAGAGAGACTGTTTAAAATTTCACAGTGAAATGGAGACACCCTCCTTTTGTACATACAGGTTCACAGCACATCAGCTGGTTGTGTAGTATGGGGAACTAAGATGTACTGTGGGCAAATACTGGCAGACCACAAAAGGCTGAGGCATGATGTATGTAGAAGCTGCTGGTGTGCACCCACTAGCCACCAACAGGGGAAAGGGCCACGTATACCTGTGAGGCAGTTGCAAGTAGCTACCCTAGCACACATGCAGCCAGTCCGGCCCAACATCAGCCTCAGGTAACACACAAGCTACCTCCCTGCTGCTGTGAATGAGTACAATATGATCCCCACATTACTATGTAAATACTCACAGAATGCAGCATGCTGAAGAGGTCTCCCATGCAGGTGTGTCAATAGCTGCAAGATGCACCCTGCCAGCATCCACACCAATGGATAGATAAGGACAGAAACAATTGTCATCACCACCTTGCACACCGATCCTGTCACCCCAGAGGAATACATTGCCTTGTAGCCTGGGTCTGTACAACTGACAGAATGCACTGGCCTGCTACAGATAGCCTGCATCAGTACCCAATGCCCCACTGTCCTCTGTCACAGGTCTGTGTCACACCCGTACTGCCACTGTATGTTACCCCATGGACTCCCACATAATGACAAAACACAGTCCACAGAACACAAATGCAAGGATATGTTGACACATCCCAGTAGTATGTCCAGCATGCCCCAATGCATGAACTGTGGACCAACCTGTACATACTGCTGGGATAGAATGGCAATTATAGGCATACCTATTAGATATCGTGTGCATAATGGTAGGAAGAGGACAGATTAACGGGGGGGGGGGGGGTAGCATCGCCACCATAGATTGTGTGAAGGGTGAAACTATCATGGCTACAAACACTGGGATGGGTGGCCACAAACCTGCTTGCAAACCAAATTGTGAAGGGTTAATGAACAGAATAATGAGCTCTGCCTCTGGATAACCTCAATGAGTCTGAATACCTGGGAGGTATGGCCACAGCACAATATGGTTATCCTGTCATAGTGATAAATGTACAGGCATGGGACCCACAGTCACAACAACACCAAGGTGCTGGACCATATACACAGACCCATCAGCAAGTGTCTGCAGTTTCCATGCCAGAATGACATGAGTGTGCAAGAATATGTAGGTTGCACATCACAGTACTGGACAAAGCTGCATTCAACTTGTAATCCCCAGAAACCTACTGCCAGCAAAGATGTATACTTGTCAGTAGTTGATGACATAAAACATCAGAGGGTAAAACACCACATATCACTGAGTATCCCTGCCAACACCAAAACCATGTAGCAGAAGTACCACAGACACAATTAGCAACAATCTCACTAGCCTTTGCCCAGTGTCGACCCACATTGTCAACCAATCTACAGATATCCTGCAGAAGCAGGTTACTAGCTGTAGGTGTAGAGCACAAATACCTGCACTGGAGTACAGCCTACCTAGAATAGAGTCATGCATGCAATACAGACACTCATACTGGGCATGTTCACACACTTAGAGAAGTGAAGGCCATGTCAGAAAACAAATTACAGAAGGGTCATAATGGGCATGCTCACACACTTAGAGAAATGAAGACTATGTCTGGAAACAACTGTAGACTATACACAGCAGTCAGTCACAGATGTCTGTGCAAACACTCCACATTACACACCATTCATGGTCTGCACACACAACAGATGAGAATATGCACATATATCCAAGGACAGCACACTATAGCAGCTCAGACATACACATAATAGATGTGGGAAGAGAGTGACAGACAGTGACATACAGCTCCCCCATCATGAGGCCTGTCCCACACAGCACACTCCCATTTTGCAAAAACATATGATGTGCAAATGGCCATCACTGTACACAATTGCCCCTGGTAGCCTTTCAGTCAGTACACCTTTCATTGTCTTTCTTTGACAAGCCTGCTGATGTCATTCCCTGTGAAATACACCTTTGGTGAAGGAGTACACCAGTAATCTCCGTGGTGTCTTCTGTAACAGCGTAATGCTCTAATGTGCTGTAGTAGTTAGGTGGGTGTTCTAATCCCATTCATGGCAACTGTGTATATGTGTAGGGCCCAATGCTTTTGTGGACAGTCATTACACCTGTCATTGCCCTTCTTTGACAAGCCTGCTGATGTAATTCCCTGTGAAATACACCTTTGGTGAAGGAGTATTCCAGTAATCTCTGTAGTGCATTCTGTAACTGCGTAATGCTCTAATGTGCTATAGTAGTTAGGTCAGTGTTCTAATCCCATTCATGGCAACTGTGAGTTTGTGTATGTGTAGGGCCCAATGCTTTTGTGGACAGTCAATACACCTGTCATTGTCCTTCTTTGACAAGCCTGCTGATGTCATTCCATGTGAAATACACCTTTGGTGAAACTGAATCCCAGTAATCTCTGTGGTGCATGCTATAACTGTGTTATGCTGTAGTGTGATAAACTAGTTAGGTAGGGGTTCTATAGCCAGACATGGTAAGTGTGAATGTTTATGTGTGTTCCTTTGTCAGAGTGGGGAACAATGTTTTTGAGGCCATTCACAGGCACTACAACCTCTATTGCCCTACTTTGGCAAGTCTGCTGACATCATCGACTGTGAAATACACCTTTGTGGCAAGATATCACAGTAACCTCTGTGGCTTGTGCTATAACTGCATAATACTGTAGTGTGATAAACTAGTTAGGTAGGGGTTCTATTCCCAGACATGGTAGGTGTGTTGTGTGTGTATGTTTGCAATATGTAACCTGTGTTGAGGTGGCTGTGACTGTGTAACACCTGGACCCACTGAGAAGCTGGTTTTGTAATTTTTTTATATGGTGGCCATATTATATGTCACAATGTCTACATTACAAGGATGACAGATGTCATTCAGAGGAGATGCTGGGATGCCAATCCACACCCCTACTTGTGATACAAGGCCTGGTGAACAAAGTAAGCAAGCCTAGTATTACACAGAGTACACTATGAACCTGTGTCTCATACAAAAACACACTTGCCTAGACAGCTACCGCTATGTTGGTAGTACCCTGCATAGTGTTCAAAGATAGCAAGCATGGTGTGATTGCAGTGGGCTACAGAGGGCATAGCACCCTGTCCATCAGTACAATAGGCAAATAACTGAAGACAGTGCACCTTCACTTTGTTCCCCAACGGATACCTACAACATCTGTGGTGCCATCACATGTGGTCCACAAATGACTGTCCATGAGCACGCCCTGCCACAAGACGTCAGGAGTGGCACATGTGATGATAACAATCTGTGTACATAACATGGGCCTGGCAATCCAGGTACACTTCCACATGTCACTGTACATGAATGTGGGATGTGTGCACATCCCAGACACTGTCCATGTCACGGACTATAGAACACATACATGGCAAGCATTGCACAGCACTGGCCGCACACAGTACTAACCCAGGTGATAGGATGGTGAATACAATACCCACTTGTGTGGGACATTCCGACACTACACACCTAATCCACACTGCAGACCATTGTCGTGTGGCCTAATGCCAAGGTATACCCCTCACCTAGCCTTGTACAGCCTTCTGGCACAGCCAACCACTACACACCCATGAAGCAATGCACACATACACGTCAGTACTGGCACGCTGTGTGTGGCGTATGATGCTCCCAACCACATTCACACCTGGTACAACTCCCACTGGCATACTAAAGCATTCTGACTGATGTCAGACACCTTCACATGCCCTTTCCTCATAGTATAACACAATAGCTCCTGTGGTGCATGTGATACCTGTGCAGTACTGTACTGTGGTAAAATAACTAGGTAGGGAGTGTATTCCAGACCCTTGGCAAGTGCGGCAATGTGTATGAGTCCCTTAGAGAGTGTAGCTGTGTTGCCACAGACACCGGTCAATGTGGACAGGCACTTGTGCTACACCTACCATATCTGTACAATATCACTGTTGCAGATGTCACTCACCAGCACATATATTTTTGGACAGCTCACCAACACGTGTGCAATAACTGCATGCACATGTGATAGTAATGCATTGTCAGTCAGGGGTTTGAATCCCTGTACTGGTATGTGTGTCACACAAACATGCTTCAGTTTTACTCTCCCACACCTTCCCTGACATACTTTGTCTCTGCCTGTCCCTCCCTCACCCTCCCTGGTGGATGTGGATATGTACACCTGCTCTGCTTAGGCAGCAGCTAGTGTTTTGTAAGTGTTGGTCATGATCAGCTGATGGCCTCTGCACCAATTGCAGCCCTCCTCTAGCTGACTGAATGTGACACAGCTGTGGTAACCTTCCCATAGCCAATTGCATGGAAACACACTACAATATCTAGGAACATCATGTTGGTGTTGGGCAATGAAAATCACTTTGAGTGGAACCTAGACCTGGCGTTTGGCAAACATCATCACAGATGGGTTTGTGATTTACCTCCAACAACACACAAAGTGGAAAACGGCCAACAGACAGGAGGGGATGTGCCAGACATGACTACAGAATGTAAGCGTTGCTGTTCTTAATTTAGAGTAATGTCAGTTTAACAGGGTGTGTGTGGTTATGGCTAGTCTGCCTGTTTTAAGATCTGTCATGACAGTGCGATGTTTGTAAGGAAACCCCCATCTGTAGGGTCATCTGGAGACTGGTTAGTGTGTTAAACCTTTTGTTCCTTGTGTTACTCACAGAACACCTATCTGAGAATGGCAGAAGCATAGTTTGAGGATTGCAGTCAGTACATGGTGACAGACATGAGAGTTACTGACTTCATATCCCAGATTAGACATACTTCACAAAACACAGTGGTATGACAGTAAATGTCTAAGGTTACCACAGCACCATGCCAATGTTGTGCCAGCACTACTCACACGTCTGTCACCCTTTGTACATATGTCATACAGGATATGTGCATGTGTTAGATGTGGTTTCTTGTGGTAGTGGGAATATCAATGCATGCTGTTATAAGTAATCCTGACTGCTGCTGACTATTACTGGCCCTTATCTGTTGTAAAACGTCAACACCATAGCCCATATGGGAATGCCAATGTCAGTCGACCCACCTGTCCCACCTCAGCTGGCCATGGCACCTGGCACCAGCAGGTCTGGGTCCCAGCCTGGGACCTCCTCCTCCATTGTCCATGCATGACCTTTGGGTGGAACTGCTGCAGGTGATGGTGCTTGGACCCCCCGGGGAGTGGGGGAGGACAGGAACCTGTCACCTGCTGTCAGGTCTAGTCCATGGTGTGTAGGGAGCTTGGCAAAGAGTTTCAAGATCAACTACGCCAGCTTGAGGGCCGCATGGTGCACTCAGAGGGTGAGCCTGCACCTCCTAGCCGGCACCCAGCACAGCCACCTTTGGGGCCATGAAGGTGCAGTGATGACTGCCCATGGATGGGGACCTCAGTCCCACTGTTTCCATTTGGGGGATCATGGGCTTGCAACTTCAAAACACCCCTCCCAGTCCACGGTGTCTCCCCCACATGTGTCATATACAATCCCTGTATGCTGTCTTGTCTGTCTTGTCTGTCATCCTACCTAACCTATCCTCCCCAGGCATACCTAATCTCCTTCCCCAACATCCCACTCGCACCTTCAAAAAAGGGCAATCTGTTCCCAAATAAAAACTCGCCCCATACATAGCTGTCCATTCTGCACACGTGTCCACTGGGCACATGTAATGTGGTCTAATTGGTATCACAATGTATTATTGTTGTCCTCACCCCTCTCTCAGGGGTTTGAGTGTCCAAACCTACCTCCAACTTCAGTGCATATGCACAGCTGTTGCTGTAGAAGAACTGGGTAGCTATGGACCTTCCCTACATCCTTCCTGCACATCCCTAGCTATTTTCCCTACTGTGTTTACCTCTTTGTGCCCCTTTTTCACCACTGTCCTATCAACCCTTTTTTCTTTTCTTTAAAGGAAATTAGCACAGAGGTAAGTGGGAGTAAGCACTTTTAAGCGTTAGTAAACAGCTTTGCAAGACAGTAAGCACTGAGTACACAAAGTAAGCAATTTTGAGGCTAACTGGTGTAACCAGATTTTATCGGCAGGTAGCATTGCTTACCGACATGCAAACTCGCTTAAAAGTGCCTTAATCACCCTGTATCTGACCGCCCTTGTTCTGCCCAGCAACAAACTAAACAGCCTGTGCAAGGCTTGAACCCACAAGCCTGCACACCATAGTCGATGTGATTTATCAGTAGGCCATCGCAAATATACATAACACGGATGTTTCACAAACATAGCATCCAGCAATACCATTCATCAGTATGGGAAACGTATTGATATATGTAGATGTATGGATGTATGTATGTATGTCCATATATGTATAACTACATAGATATATACCTCTCCCTCTCCATATTACATATGTGTATATATGTATATATATATATATATATATATATATATATATATATATATATATATATACACATACACATATCTTTACATATCTACATATAGGCATATACATACTGCATACATTCAATACCCGCATGCCTAGACCCATTATTTCATACCCATAGTTCCTTTACCTCACCCCCATGCTCCTCGTCCACAGCAGTCCTCCATTCTACAGGTTCCAGCCGAATCTAAGTACACCACTACACATTGCCCACTCTCTGCTTCTTGGGACACATCATGTAAGTTGTCTCGACCCATGGATCTTCAGGCTTCCCAAACATTTAGTCCGTGAACATACATACCCTTCTTTGCTTACCTTTGAGGCATGGTATGTTACTCCAAAGAGTCTTTTTAGCAGAATGTTTGGGGTCGACCCGCCAGGGACGAACATGCATTTATTTCAAGATTCGACTTAGCAGGTTGACACTGTTTCTCCCACTGGTAGTATCCTGGCAGTAGTCTGGGAAGCAGTGCTGTGCTATGCTTAGCTGTGCTTATTATTTGATTTGCATGATATCTGCCTTTTGGCATTGATTTCCCCTACATTACATGTTATATATGTGTCTTGTATCCCTAGGTCATGTGTACATACACTGTATGGGGTCCTGGGAACTTCTACACTTCATTACAATAACACCTCACATCTGGACTTACTGCAGTACTCCAGTTCACATATGTATGTTATGTAGTCAGTTATGGCACATATGACTGTATATTGATGCCTTTCACAGGTTCAGTTTGGTTATACTATGTATGAGGACATTTACTACTAACTCATTCTTCTGTACTTCTGTGATGACTTGGTGGATAGCTACTGGGACTATGGTGTATAGGGTCCTGGGTTCATGACCTGCATTGCTGTTTATTTTGTTGCTGGGCTGACAAAGGCCTGTTGGATACAGAGTGATGAAGGCACTTTAAAACAGTTGTAAGGCCTTAAGCCAGCTTACTAGTGCGTACATATGCTTACTATTGCTTATTTGTGCTTACACCTGCTTACTAGTGCCTTAGTCAGTCTGACACTGATACTTCACGTGTATTTCTTGTGGTACTCCAGTTTATATATATATATATATATATATATATATATATATATATATATATATATGCTATTTAGTGGGTTTTGCAACAAAACTATTGGTTATAATGTGCTTTGCCATGTAAAATAGACTGTGCTACAGTGGGACTCAAACTGGGAAAGCCTGCTCATTGGGTGGATGCTCTGCCCACTACACTATTGCTGTTCTGCTTCATTTGCATATTTATACCATAATGTCATACCCATGGTTCCTTCCCTCAGCCCCTGAGCTCCATGTGCACAGCATCCAGCCATTCTCCAGTTGCTAGCCCAGCCATACCACACCTCCACACATTGTCCTCTCTGCACATCTCAGTACTCCTCCAGTATACACTCTCGACCCAAGCTTCTGCAGGCTCTTCATCCATTTAGTTCACATACATACGTGTCTTGCCATGATGGTACTCTGATACTTGCGCAGATATCAATGTTACTCACAATTTGTGGTTCATCCCGCCAGGGACGGACCTGTTGTTGTGTCAAGATTAGACTTAGCTGGTCTACACTGTTTCTCCCAATTGTAGCATCCTGCCAGGGGTTTGAGAAGCAGCGGTTTGCTCACACACCTGGCCAGCCTCATCTCCCGGTTCTGCAGAACTGATCCCCCAGGTGTGACATTCTGTGCATGAAGCACACCCACACGCCCCCACGGCGTGCACCATTTTTTATTATTCTCTTCAGTATTATGCAAGACTACTGTTCCCACAGTATGATTGGACAGGCACTGCTCTTTGATAAACATAGACTGCTAGAAATACTGTGGTTGAGCAATACACACGTTTGCTGGTATTAATCTACATGCTTACATACATTTCCTATACTGTTGAATGACTGTGCTGGATGATATGTTTGTGATAACAGCAGCTGTATGTGTATCTGCCATGGCTTAGTGGTAACTCACTTTGACTATAGTGTGCAGGGTCAGAGGGTTGCAAAATGGGAGTGCAGATTATTTTGTTACTGGGCACGATGACAGCTGTTGGCTACAGAGTGACTAAGGCACTATAGAGCAATTGTAAGTGACTGTGCACTGGTTTGCATGAGGGTCAGCCTTTGGTAATGGTGTCTTACACTGAGTTAGCTTCTACATTGCTTAACCAGCGTGGGCATTGCTTACCACTGCCCAAACAGGCTTAAACCTGCTTACTCCCACTTACCCTCACACTACTTTATGTATTTATTTTACATTTGTTGACCGGGACAATCCGACTGGATGCTTGTCCATTTTCAGTGGTGGCCTGGGGAGTAGAGCTCCACAGTAAACCCCAGCTACTCATTACAAGTAATACAGATGTGTTCACATTCATAGAGAGCAACAGACTTAACATAGCTACATACCACATTCTTCATGCTTAATTTACATTAACATGTCAGTAATATACATGCTTAGGTCAGGTTTACATGTCAGGTATGACTGTTGACAAAGGTCAGTTTAAGGTGAAGTTAGATTCCAGTTTAACAGTTCTGGATAGGTTTGTCAAAGGAAAAAACTTCAAAGACCAATACATGTAAGGTTCAGTTAAGGCACTTTAATTTACTTGCAGCAAGGAGACAAAAGCATGCAAATACAAGGATTTGTCTAACTACTAACAGAAAGTATGTTCATTCTTATACTGTTTTACAAGACATGGCCTTCTAAGCTGACGTAATCAAACACAACTTTTAGCACTGTTCTACAGCAGATGTTACTTCAGATTTTCTGCTGACATGACTAGATTTGTGAGAAACTTTTCAGAAAAACAATATCGTATTGTATCAATATGTCAACTTCTGCTCCGATGTTGAAGACCTGCTCTGGGTGACAATGGATGTCCAGTCCTTATTTACCGTTATACCCAATGTGGAGGGAAAGGAGATGGTTGGTGCCTATATGAGGAGATCCACGTTACCTCTGGACCATGATGTTGATTTAATCCTTTTGTTACTGGGGATAATCCTTGATTCTAACATATTCTGCTTTCAAGAGAAGACCTTTTTACAGCGGGATGGCGTAGCTATGGGCACTTCTTGTGCCAATAGCTACGCCAACTTGGTCATGGCAGAGTGGGAGTATCGTCACTTGTTCCAGAATGATTTGTACAGGGAGTTTGTGCCTTTCTACAGGCGTTTTGTAGACGATCTCTTTTTCATCTGGAGGGGCACATCTATACAACTAGAGAGTTTTTTTACACAAGTAAACAATTCTATTACATTCCTGAACTTCACCATGGAATGGTCACACACCACCATTCCTTTCTTGGATGTCTATGTAGACAAATTACCTGGTGGGATCGTCAACACAGGAGTGTATCGCAAGACCTGTTATAGGAACACATTGTTACACCGCTCCAGTATGCACCCTGGTTTTGTCTATAATAACATTGTGAAAGGACAGTCCATGCGTGTGTCTAGATATACACCTGAAGACTCTCATCTGGAAATGGAACTGGAAGATCTAGGAATGAAATTTACAGAGCATGGATATAGTCACTTGGATATTATCAGAGGGATGGACAGTATTCCCAGCCTCAGGGAGAATAGAGCGAAGCCCTACTTTTCTGAAGGGGCAATGGAAATGTATACAGCTGATATGAGTCATAATCACATTCAGAATGGTTTTCTTACAAACAACAATATTACTTTTCCTATTTATTATACTAGAGATATTGGTGCAGTTAAAGATATCTTCTCTAGGCACTGGCATGTCTTGTCAGTTGATCCCATTATCAAGGGACTTACAGGAGAACGACCCAAGTTTGTTTATCGTAATAAGGAAAACCTTAAGAGTCTACTCTGTTATCCTAGAGTACATCACGCCCATTTAACCACACAAGGACCCTACATGGTACCTTGCAACAGGTGTAATTTCTGCTCATACATACTTTCTGATCCTGTGTTTGTTTACCCGTATGGATCTGGCACACACTACATCCGGACGAGGGGTAGCTGCATGTCCAAAGATGTGGTTTACCTTGCATCCTGTACATCATGTCCAGCCTTCTATGTAGGCAAGACGAACCGGACACTGAGAGACAGGATACGAGAGCATGTGTACCATACGAGGAAGGGCAACCTACACAATGCATTAGCTAAACACACTAGTGAGAGAGGTGTAGAGCATCAGTTTAAATTTAGGATCTTAGAACAGATTTCCAAAACACACAGGAGAGGAGACACCTGTAACTACACTGAAACTAGAGAAATTCATTGGATTATTAAATTCAGGGCTGATCTATCACCAGGATTAAATGGGAAAGTCCCTTTACGTCCACTACTGAAATCAAGGAGATTAGGGAACAAGAGATGTTAGTATAGTGCTAGTACTGTTTTATATTCATTTTATTTCTCTTTTTATTTTTATTTTCATGTATCTTATTGATTGTACAACATTATCAAGACTTATATGGTTTTAATATAACATTTTATTTGTATGTATTATGAATATTATTTTAATGGATTCTTAAAATAAGTCTTGTATCTTTAAGGAGTATCTGTGGTTTTGGCGCCTTTTTTTATATTTAAATCAGCAGCCTTTAATGTTATTTGTTATAAGGTCTGAAGAAGCTATGTTTGCGAAAGCGCTTACCTGTTTATACTAAAATAAACCTGATTTTTACTACGTTCTGCTTATTTTTGGATTATTAGTCATTGGACTTGGAACGTCTTTGAACTTGGAACTATTAGAACCCTTCATTGCTTTGCTCAGCGGTTACAGATTTTACTTTAATCCATTGCTTTTGAATTATTATTCTTTTGTTCCCTTCGGTTTACTTCCTCAATCCACCTGTGTGCCTGAGGAATTCCTACTTGACGTTGCTTTTTTACCCAACCTTTAGAATCAGTTTTAAGCTGTCTGAAAAGTTTGACAAGCAAGAATGTTTCTAGTTTACCATCAAATTCACACTTATTAACCCACTTTGAGTAGTATTTAATATTATCAGCACGCTGTGACTGCATGTATTTTGCGTCTTCGGTTAACGGCGATTTTGGGTCCTTTTTGTACAATTATTACCCATTTTATTTTACCCTTTTTAATTGTTACGTAACACCTTATTTTTAACGTGGTACCACGGATGTTTTTATAGTCTCTTCAGAATGACTGCCTACCTGCTCTGTTTCCCTGATCTATGACAAGACAGTAATCTCTCTGTCCCTGACTTATAAACAAAGTCTTAACAGAACAAATACAAATCTAGTCCCTGATCTAAAACAGAAAAAAGAAGGTGGATTCACCTTACCTGAGCCTTCGTGATTGATCACCTGGTTCAAGTAAACCCATCCTTCAGTCGCAGATCAGAAAGTGGCTGGCCTCTTTCGTACGACAATTCAGTCGGAGGACTTTTCAAATTAGAAGAACCGATGTGGTTTCTTCCCCGTACAGTTTCAAGCCACCTGGCCTGTCTGATCCGAGGCGAAGTGAAGGTTTCCGGTCCAAAGGACCAATCTGTCAAAGGGAAAAACGTCAAAGACCAATACACGGAAGGTTCAGTTAAGGCACTTTAATTTACTTGCAGCAAGGAGACAAAAACATGCAAATACAAGGATTTGTCTAACTACTAACAGGAAGTATGTTCATTCTTATACTGTTTTACAAGACATGGCCTTCTAAGCTGACGTAATCAAACACAACTTTTAGCATTGTTCTACAATAGATGTTACTTCAGATTTTCTGCTGACATGACTAGATTTGTGAGAAACTTTTCAGAAAAACAACCTGGCCTTGGTGACTATTAATCCGTTTACAAGCATCTATTGTACAGTGTTACATTTCAAGGTACTCTTCTAATACAGATACAAGCAAATGCTGATTGCAGTTCATATTTTCAAGCAGGCTTTGTACTAATTATCTATAACTTCTACAACTGTGTATTTTCTCATGGCACAGCGGAACTTCTTGTCTAAGTTTCATACAAGTAGAATACTATAAAAAGTATGAAATAGAATAAATGTGTTAACCCTTTTCAAGTTCTAAATACACAAAGCATATTGCTAATACACACATTAATACATATTTTTCTAACAAGGTTACACTCAGGTATTCAGTTAGGTTTAGTTATTCCATACCTGTGTGGTGGAGTAGAAGAGAATAGTGAGGAGTAGGTAGGAAGGTAGAGGGGGGGGGCATTGTAATTGTATAGCAGGCTGTTGAATAATTGGTAGGGAGCAATAGGGAAGGTATGAAGGATGTTGGGATTTGTATGTGAGTCAGGACAAGAAGTGTTGGTTTCACTAGTTGATGTAGGGGTATAGAGTGTAAGGTGGGGGGTAGTCAGGTGGTGAGCACGTGCTGATCCAAGTGTGCTTGAGGTGTTTCTTCAAGTGTTATTTACATGTGCCCTTTGTGACAGCTGAGGTAATACATGTGGGTAGGGAGTTTCAGATTCTGCCAATATAGTTGGGGAAGAGGGTGTCACCTACTTGTAACTTTAAACATTAATAGAGATATAGAAGGGGTTGATAGGTAAGTGGTGTTAAAGGGGCACAAAGAGGGAAAGATAGTAGGGGAAATAGCCAGGAATATGCAGGAAGGCTGAAGTGAAGGTCCACAGCTGGCCATTTCTTCTACAGCAACAGCTGTGCATATACACTGAATTTGGAAGTAGATTTGGACACTCACACCCCTGGGTGGAGGTGAAGACAACAATAATAAGTAGTGATGCCAATTAGATCGGCTTACATGCCTACAGTGGGGTGTTGCGACCATGTGTTTTTTGGTGTTATTTAGTGGGTTTTGCAACAACACATCTGGTTATAGCGTACTTTGCCATGTAAAATAGACTGTGCTGCAGGGGGACTCATACCGGGAATAGCTGCTTGTCAGGCGGCAGCTCTGCCCAATTCACACTATTGCTTACATCCCACAAGGCGGTCAGATTAGAACCACTCCAGACAACACCTGCATGTCTTGACATATAATTTCATACCCATAGTTCCCCCCCACCCCTCCTCTACAGCACTCGTCCTTACTCTGGGTGCAGGTCGGGTCTAACCACACCACTACTGTCCATTCTCCACTTCTCGGGACCCATCTCATACGTTGTCTCGACCCATGGGTCATCAGGCTTTCCCAACCTTGTATTCCAAGTACATATGCACCCTGCCTTGATGAGTCATTCTACGGACAGGACCCGAATTACCCAGTAATTTTTGGGTTGTCCTAGAAGGGACATTCCTGTCTATGTTTCTAGATTAGACTTAGGCGGGTTCACAGTATTTCCCCCACTGGTTGTATCCTGCCTGTGGTTTGGGGAGCAGTGGATTGTTTACTTTGTGTGTTTGTTTGTATGTTTCCCCTGTCTGGTTGGGGGGGGGTAATGATGATACTTGTTACACATATGTTGAATGGGCTCCTCACCCCCACTGGTGGTGCCTGTGATCATATGTCATTCTTATGTGCTGTATCATATCATAGATATATATCTGTGTATATACAGACACACACTCATATATATATATATATATATATATATATATATATATATATATATATATATATATATACTGCGGTGGTGGTGCTGCGGTAGCGTTGACACCTCACAGTTAGACGTTGCCCATTCAATTCTCAGAGCGTCTTCTGTGTGGCGACATGCGTGAATGGGGGTTCCTTCATTGAAGGTTGTGCGTTAGGCCCGGCAAGCCAGTACGTAAAACTCTACTGCCAATCATTAGCGGACCGTAGTTCTGCTGTGGCGACCCCTAACCGGGAAAAGCCGAAAGACACAAACAAACACATATATAGATTGCTGTGTATATATATATATATATATATATATATATATATATATATATATATATATATATATATATATATATATATATATATATATTGCTGTATATATATATATATATTGCTGTATATATATATATATATATATATATATATATATCTAATGATGTAGATGTATGGTTGTCTGCATATGTATATATCTATATGTGGGTATTTATATATATGTATGTCTATATATGTATACATATGTACTACAGAGAGGGAGAGGTATATATCTATTTAGTTATGGATATATATATATATATATATATATATATATATATATATATATATATATACACACACACACACACACACACACACACACACACACACACACACACACACACACACACACACACACACACACATCTACATATTTAGCTACATGTCCTGTAATGTTGACTGGTATTGCTGGATACTATGTTTGTGGAAACATCAGTGTTATGTATATCTGCTGTGGCTTAGAGGTTAATCACATTGCCTATGGTATGCAGGGTCCTAGGTTCAAGCCTTGCAGGTGTTTTTTATTTTGTTGCTGGGCAGAATACCAGTCATTGGATACAGAGTGCTTAAGGCACTTTAAAGCAGTTGTAAGCGTGTTTGCGTGGGCTTGCATGGAGGTAAGCACTGCTTACTTCTGGTTACAGTGTCTTACACTCAGTTAGCTTCTAAATTGCTTAACCTGTGTAGGCAGTGCTTACCTCTGCGCAAACAGGCTTAAACCCATGTGTGTTTCCCATATACCTGAATGAGACTTTCCTCTTAGGTTTTGTGTGCATACCGGGCAACCTTGTGTGCCACATATGCTTTGCTATACCTATGTTAAATAAAATTAAGAATACAATACACAGGAGGTTCAGATTCAAAAGTTTACTAGTGTACACCAGGAGGCAAAAAACGTACAAGTACAGAATTTTGTCTGACATGAAGCAGGAAGCACACAATTTTATATAGGTTTAACATTTAAGCTATGCCCACCTTACTGACGTGATATGTCACAGGGCATCTACATCACTTTAGCTTACAGTCTTCTATTCATAAAACTGTTGATGCTGTATATTTAAAAAAAACTTTTCCTCTAGATACAATACGGCCTTGCTATCCAGCTGGTCAGACATAATGTCTTTCTGTAAAGTTACTTCTTCAAGGTTTCATATCAGTTCGAATACAATAGCAGATTCAGTCTTTTAATACACGTCTTTGTTCTCTGTTACACTTTCTCACACAGCTGTGTGCTATCTCAGTAATATATATACAAGGCCAAATCATTCCAACAGGAAAGAGCAGAAGATTTCATTATTTCACACATTTAATTTCCTGACCCAGCAGATAATCACTTGTGAAAAGCATAAACATTAAAACTTGCTAAGCTAGCATTCTGCCAGGGTCAAAGATCAGCTTTGCTTCAAGCCACACTGCAGTTTCAAAACTACTTCACATTTAAACATGAATTAATCCTTACTGCTATATTATTAATAGAATAAAATGCATTATATACTACTTTGCTTTTAAACTAGCATTTCTCATATATTCAAATACACATTTTTCTAACATTTTCCCCCCTATTAATACGTTTTATTCTATTTTGAAGTATGCATAGTGTCATTTCATCTCCCAACTTCTTCCACTTAGGATTTTCAGCTAGATGAGTCATTCAATCTATACTTCAGAAAAAATGTCATCTGAGATCAATCTTTCAATCTCATTATCTTGGTACAAAGTTTCAGTAACAGATACATCAATAAAATCTTTGATTACTCTTTTCATGCAGGGAATTCCACAGCAAACACATGCTCCTATTAGGAGTATACCCACACAAATGGCAATCGGAATATTCATTAGGATGGAACCCCACCCCCCAAATAGATTCTGGAAAAAGTCCGTCAGTGGGTTTGGGCCTGGTTCAGTCATGGCTGATACTTGCTGAATTACCTCTAGGTGGTTATTGATCTCATGACGATTGTCAGGAATATAAGCACAGCATTCTTCTTTGATAAGCACGCACGTACCACCTCTCACCGCTAGGGTGAAGTTAAGAGCCATCCGATTTTGTAGCACAACAGTTCTCATTGCATTCAATTCATCAGTCACCAGTTCTAGGGCGGAAAAAGTTGCATTACTCATTACTTCGAGAAGTTTTGACAACTTCCTCAGCTCCCAGATCGATTTGACTGCTCCATAGGCTGGGAATATTCCTGCCCAGGATATAACACTGTCACTCAAGTCCATATGAGTCAATTTGCTTTTGTCTTTTACTGAAATGTGGTCTTTCCAGCCAGCTTCGATCTTTCCAACTGGATTCACAGGTTTTTCAACTGGACCTTCGGGTTTTCGGGCTGCTTCTCTCACGTTTCGTATCTTACCCAAAGGTAATTCCGCAGTCTTATTGCCGGAACCAAGTAACCCAAAAAATAACCGCCGGACCAATTCTCAGGTAACCATTTATATGCCTTTTTCCCACAACTAAAATAACAGTTTTCTACTTTAGTACTAATACGCATCAGCCCTGCATGAAACATTTTCTGATCTATAACTGATAATTGTTTAAACAAAACTGGATTTTTGCGAATGTCATTCGTAGTTGTTTTCAATGAGTTCAAATATGAGTCATAATTAGTATTGCAAAAAGTATTGCCATTACCATTCTTAATGTAACATCGGTAAGATATGGTTATATTACAATTGCTCCAGCCCACCTGGAGGGTATCATTTTTAAAAAAACATACAACTCCTTTTTGTGTGACAGGTAAAAATAAAGCTATTTTGTCCTGTGATCTCACAGTTCCTGTATCGAAAAGTAAATTCTCCCAAGTTTCATTTATCCCCAAAGGGACAGCGGACATTATCAGTCCTCCATATGCTGTTGGTATAGCTGTACAAACCCAGCAATTTGAAATGTTCATAGTCTCTGCATATACACGTTTCATGGCTAGGTATGTGTTAAAATTTGGATGCCAGTCTATAGACGTTTCATCACGCCTTCCCACTTTCACTTGTGTGGTTGTGTGTAGGATAAACCACAACAAGAGGAAAATTGTCACAATTACAGTCAGTAAATGTACACTCAACAAAATGATTATACAACATCTCTGGGGTTGATCTAAATTTCTATTCGCTTTGTTTTTGGCCATCTCGGTCTGGTTGTGTATCAGTCACAAAGTTTTTATCAAGTTGAAAGTTCTTTACCAGTTTACAATGTGCCAAATTAACCCAAGACATCCTCTCGGCCACTCTGACTGCAGTAGGCGTTGCCAACAGAACCTGGTACGGTCCCTCCCACTTTGGACTAGCCCAATTCTTCCTTTTCGTCACTTTCAGCCAAACGTATGTCCCAGGAGCCAAGACTGCTTCCACCGGTCTGATCTGTTCCTTATCTGAAAAAGAGTTAAACTGCAAAACAGATTTATTTGTTAACAGTTTCCTCATATAACTAGCTAATGAACTGTCAGCCTCTTGCTCTGCACGCATGAGAGCTTTCCACTGAGGCACATAATATATGCTCTCCCAAAAACCATTTCAAAGGGAGTCAAACCCTTTACATTTGGAACTGTTCTCATACTCAGCAGTGCTAAAGGCAGACAGTATATCCAATTCTTTTGGGTCTCCTCAACTAGCTTCCTAAGTTTACTTTTTAGGGTACCATTGTACTTTTCCACCAGTCCTGCTGACTGTGGGTGGTAGGCACAATGGTTCTTTAAGGAGATATCAAAAAATCTCCCAAGTTGGTGGATTGTCTGGTTTACAAAATGTGTGCCGTTGTCACTATAAATCCTGTCCGGAATGCCAAATCTAGGGATTACTTCTTTTATCAGGGCTTTCGCCACTGTTGCTGCATCCGGGTTTTTGGTTGGAAAAGCTTCTACCCATTTAGAAAACATGTCTACAATAACTAAACAAAACTTTTTCCCTTCACATTTATTCAATTCTATGAAATCCATACAAATAGTATGGATCGGATACGGTGGTACAGGAAAACTTCCTTGCTTCGTTTTAAATGCCCCTTGTGCATGATGCTTATTACAAGTATGACAAGCTGCACAAAATTTTTTTGTGTAGTTTATGTATCCATATGTTTGGAATATTCGATTTACTAACTGTACCATCCCCCCTGTTGAGACATGGCACTGCCCATGGCTCAACAAAGCTGCATATCTAAATAAATTAGACGGCAATATTGGTTTTATTTCTTTGGAAATGTACAGTCCATTCTCAAGAATTGCACCTCGTTCTACGCATTTTTGTTTTTCTGCTTTTGTAGTAAGCATCTGCATTGTTTTTAACATGTCTAAATCTAAAATCTCAGAGGGTTGTAATTCCTCATTTAAAAGTAAAGTTTCTGAGTCTGAGGCTGCTTGCTTTGCAGCTGCATCAGCTCGTGCATTGCCTTTCGAAATCTTATCCTGTTGTTTTGTATGAGCTACACATTTACAAATAGCTACTTTGGTAGGTAACTGAATAGATTCTAATAACTCCAAAAAAAACTGCGCATGATTAATAGGTTTTCCACTAGATGTTATCATTCCTCTATTTTTCCATTGTTGTGCAAATACATGTACTGTAGAAAAAGCATACTGACTATCAGTATATATGTTCACACACTTGTTTTTTGCTAAAGTACATGCCCTCGTCAAAGCTATCAATTCTGCTGCTTGTGCAGATAAGTTATGTGGTAAGGATTGGGCTTCTAGAATTTCAGTGTCTGTAACTACTGCATACCCCACCAGATTCTTCCCTGTAGGACCCCTTCTGCATGAGCCGTCCATGTAATATGTCACCTCGGCATTATCCAAGGGCATATCTGTGAGATCTTGTCTAGGTAAAGCTAACTGTTCAATTTCCTGCAGGCAGCTATGTGGTGTGCCATCCGCAGGAGTTGGGAGTAATGTTGATGGATTTAATGTCGTACATCGTTCAATTGTCATATGAGGTTGGCTCAGCAGTATAGTCATACACGAAAGATGTCTAGCAGGAGAAAGGTATGCCACTTTTTCTTGCAGTAAAATTATTGCAACTGCATGAGGCACTCTCAATGTGAGAGGGTGGAATAACACCACTGAGGCTGAAGCCTGTACTGCCATTGCGGCTGCAACTACTGCTTGTACACAGTGAGGCAAAGATCGCGCCACTGGGTCTAACTGTGATGAATAGTAGGCTATGGGGCGCTGCTTGTCCCCATGTTGTTGCGTCAATACTGACGTCATATATCCTTGCTTACAATCTATGGTCTGAAAAAACCGTTTGTGATAATTTGGAAGTCCTAAAACTAATGAAGAAGCTATCAACTGCTTCAACCTGCAGAAAGCCGTTTCTGCTTCGGTTGTCCATTGTAAAATATCTTGTGCTGCCATTGGTGTCTTATATATCAAGTCAGTCAGTGGAGCAGATTCCAAAGCATAATTTGGTATCCAGCTCCGACAAAAATTAGTTGTACCTAAGAAAGACATCATTTCTTTCTTGGTTGTTGGTTTGGGTGCTTGCAAGATTGCTGTTTTTCTTTCCTCATCTAGTATTCTACCTTCATTGGATATTATATATCCTAGGTATCTAACTTGTTTTCTCCAAAGTTGTAACTTACTTTTGTTTACTTTGTGTCCTTGTGTTGCTAAAAATTTCAATAATGCTACAGTATCCTCCCTGCACTGTTGCTGGGTGGGGGCTGCTAGCAAGATGTCATCTACGTAAAGTAGAATTTGACTACCTCCCGGTGGGGTAAACCCTGCCAGGTTGCTAGCCATTTCTTGTGCAAATATTGTTGGGCTCTCACAATATCCCTGTGGTAGTCGAGTATACGTATACCTTTTACCCTGAAATGTAAATTCAAACCAATACTGACTATCAGGATGTATAGGTATTGAAAAGAAAGCATTGCTAATATCTACCACAGAGAAATACTTCTGTTGCGGTTCTAAATTGTTTAACATAGTATGTGGGTCTGGCACCGTAGGTGCTCTAGGTATTACTGCATTATTTACAGCTTGTAAATCTTGTACCATCCACCATTCCCCGTTTGCTTTTTTAACAGGAAATAGGGGTGTATTACATGGTGAATCAGGAGATTCTACCAGTACTCCTTCTTTGAGTAATGCTGCTATTATAGGCTTAATTCCTATTTCTGCATCCTTTCTCAAAGGGTATTGTCTTTTCTGTGGTCTAAAAGCTGACTTTGGGGTTATTGTAACTGGTCCTGCTGTTCGAATAAGTCCTACATCTGACTTGCCTGTTGACCAAAGAGTTGTTGGAATTTCACATAAGGCCTTTTCTTCTTCTTCTAATAAAAATGCTAATCAGCTGTCCTCGCTAGATTGCAAGTGTACAGCTGGATGTGTCTGTGTCAACCAATTCAGTTTTTGTTTTTGTATCCCTTGTTCTGACAGTTCTGAATCAGTCTGTTTTTCCCATCTTGTTACTTTTTCTCCTAAATCTGCCCATTTGACACTTTTGTTCTTTATCAAGCTGACATGTGGTAACCGATTTGATCTACACAATGCAAGGAATTCTTGAGGTAATGAACAGCTAACTACACTGTTCCCCTCAGTATCCCAGTACAAAGTACGCAAAACCAATCTAGTTGCACGATTTCTAAACAATTCTTGCTCATATTCTCTATCAGGTCCTGGTGTAGTACAGTAGTATAGAGTACAGTGTAACAAATGCTGTTGATCAGTGTCAAGGGAGGGGGGCTTTACTGATGGCTACATTCATCAGTTCCTCGGTTACTGCCCCTGGACCAGTCGTGACTAGGTCCTGGCTGTACCAGTAAAAAGTTTCACCCTCCGATCGCACTACAAAGGTATTCATTTGTCTCTGTGCCTCCATACCTTGTACAGTTGGAACTACTGCTATGCCAAATATCTGCATAAGGTCCCTGCCCAATAGGTTTACTGGACACTTTGCAGAAACAACAATTTTACTTCTCTGGGTCATACCTGAAACAGGGTCAGTTATTGCTATATCATGGGAAAGTGGTTCCCTGTATAGCTGTCCATTTGCGGCTTTTACTAGTATATAATCAGGTGATTCGGAATGTTCTGGTAACTTGGAGGGTGTATCAAAGTCCGTGATGCTCCTGAGTCACATAGGAATTTGACTTCCCTTCCCTCAACCAGAAGTGTAACTTCCGGTTTCGTATCTGCTAAGTAGAGCTCTAAGCTCAATAATGCTAAGTCCAAAATTTCACTTTCTTCATCCTCCATATCTACTTGCACTTCCTCAACTCCTTCTATCACATTTACATTTGTTTTTTGTTTATTAACTTTTCCTGATGATTTCTGACTTTCACATGATGTATCCTCACTATCATATAGCCAGTCCTCATCTCCCTTATCTTCTGTAATTACCTTTTTGTTTTGCTTACAATCCCTTGCTAGATGTCCCTTTTTCCCGCACTTGAAGCATTCACCTCTCTTTTTCCTCTCTTCAAAATCTTCTGATCATTTATCAGACTGTTTGTTTCCCTGGGTATTTTTCTTGCCCTTTTTACCTGACTGTAATACAAATACTTCAGCTCCGCCTTCAGCAGTGAAGACTTGCGCCTTCTTTTTCTTTTTACTATTAAAATGTCTTTCAGCATGTCTAGCGTATTCGAGTAAGGCTTGTAGCCTCCCTATTCGATGGTCTATTATATGCTTCGTAATGAAGCTACTAATAGGTGCAATGCAACCTTTCAAAAATGCATTTTTTAATTGTTGTTCATATGGGGAATCATTTGTTTGGTTCTTGGGAACCGACATACTGCTATGATTATTAAAACATTCTAATAATCTAGCATAATATTCATCTATTGTCTCATTTTCCTGTTGTATACATTGATTAATGCAAGTCCAGTCTGCTCTGGGTTTCCATTTCTCAGAGATTCGGTCTGTCAGACCTTTTACTCTGTTGTCTAACTCTGCGTCACTATGTGGGAGTGGTCTAAGCTCTGCATTACGAGGATTCCAGGTGCCACAAATCATGTGCCAATCTAGACCTATAATTTGTCTTACTACTTTTTCTACTTCTTCCCCATTCAAGTGGTAACTCAACCTCATGCCTTGTAAATTTTCTAAAAATTTCGTAAAATTAACTTTCGGATGGGGGATTCCCTCAGTAGCCTTCCGGATATCCTCCGGTGTCCATGGTCTATATACTAAGAGTGTTGGGTCCTGCCCTTCCTGTCCTGCCTGAGGATTTGGAACTTCTATAAGTGGGCATATTTCTTCCTCACTCTCATCCTGTAGATTTCTCTCTATTTGGTATGATTCTGTGTCCCTATGTGTTTTACGTGTTCGGGACCTAGTCTCAATAGGATCTCTAACAAATGGTTGTGGTCTTGCTGAAACTTCAGGATAACGCGGAGGCGGACCAGCCTGTCCACTCGCTTCATATCCTGAAAAGGGTAAGGGAGGGGGCAAGGGAGGAGGAGGAGGAGCTGTTGCTATTACCAAGTTATTATCCTCTTTGTCTAAAAATAATGTTTTTGAATTTTTAAGCTTCTGTTCTCTACGATTTGCTTCCTCAATCCACCTGTGGGCTTGAGGAATGCCTAGTTGGCGTTGCTTTTTTGCCTGACCTCCCGCATCAGATTTAAGCTGCTTAAGGAGTTTAACAAGTGAAGTTTTATCCAGTTTACCATCAAATTCATATTTACTAACCCATTTCGTATAATACCTAACGTTATCAGAACGTTGTAATTGCATGTATTTTGCGTCTTCGGTTAGGGGCGGATCTCACGAGGTTTTAGTGCACTGATTACCCATGTCAAAGAAAATGTTACGTAACCCTTTTTTATCACGTGATATCAAGTTCTCAGTTCCTGTTCACAGTTTATCTAGAATAACTGCCTACCTTATTCTGTTACCCTGATCTATGACCAAATATACAGTACTTCCTTTTGTCCCTGATCTGCAAAACAAATCTTGACAACAATATACTGTAACCTAGTCCGTGATCTAAAAGAGAAAAAAGGCAAATTCTTCCTACCTGAGCCTCCGGTATTGAACTGTCCAAGTTCCGCTTTTTGGCCACAGATCAGAAAGTGGCCAGCCTCTTTACACGACAATTCAGTCGGAGGTCTTTTCACTCAAGAAGAACCATTTCGGTAACTTCTCCTGCGCAGTATTTGACCACCGATATGCTCTGATCTGCGGCTTACCAAGGGAATTCCGTCTGCGAAGGACCAAACTGTTAAATAAAATTAAGAATTCAATACAAAGGAGGTTCAGATTCAAAAGTTTACTAGTGTACACCAGGAGGCAAAAAACGTACAAGTACAGAATTTTGTCTGACATGAAGCAGGAAGCACACAATTTTATATAGGTTTAACATTTAAGCTATGCCCACCTTACTGACGTGATATGTCACAGGGCATCTACATCACTTTAGCTTACAGTCTTCTATTCATAAAACAGCTGATGCTGTATATTTAAAAAAAACTTTTCCTCTAGATACAATACGGCCTTGCTATCCAGCTGGTCAGACATAATGTCTTTCTGTAAAGTTACTTCTTCAAGGTTTCATATCAGTTCAAATACAATAGCAGATTCAATCTTTTAATACACGTCTTTGTTCTCTGTTACACTTTCTCACACAGCTGCGTGCTATCTCAGTAATACATATACAAGGCCAAATCATTCCAACAGGAAAGAGCAGAAGATTTCATTATTTCACACATTTAATTTCCTGACCCAGCAGATAATCACTTGTGAAAAGCATAAACATTAAAACTTGCTAAGCTAGCATTCTGCCAGGGTCAAAGATCAGCTTTGCTTCAAGCCACACTGCAGTTTCAAAACTACTTCACATTTAAACATGAATTAATCCTTACTGCTATATGATTAATAGAATAAAATGCATTATATACTACTTTGCTTTTAAACTAGCATTAATCATATATTCAAATACACATTTTTCTAACAACCTACAATTAAAACAGTTAGTGTAAACAAAGTCACACATGAAGTCTATTGTTATTACCAGGGAAACATTCGTCCCATGTGGGACAACCCAAAAAATTGGGTATTATACTTTCCTCTAAAACCATGGCTGCAAAGGTATGCATGGCTATGTGCATGGACTACAGCGTGTGGCAGCCCTAGGATATTTACGTCGGGACAACGTACAGGATGAGTCCCGAGGAGGGTAGGAGTGGAGGGTGGGCAATGTGTGGTGATGTGGTAGCTATGGGCCGGTAACCAGGGAAGGGATGGTGACTGCTTGTGTGCAGTGGGGGGTGGGGGGGGGCAGAACTGTGGGTAATGAATGTATGGGTCGAGGATGGCCTGAGTTGGATGGGCCTGTACTGGTCAGCCTGCCTAGTGGGTGGGGGAGAGGGGAATGTGATATAAACATGTGAAACATAAAAGAAGACTAATTTAAATCCCTATTTAAATGAAACACAATAAAATGAACTTGGTAGTGTATTGCAGGGAGGATGTGTTTGGTTGGGCAGGTATGCTAATTCGTACGAGACGTATATTGTTTGGGGCCTCTCAATCCCATTAACGGTGCATATGGACATATATGTTTCTGTTGATCTACCATTGCTATCTACAGATGTCTGTCCATATATACCTATATGGGTATATATATTTGTTTACATATTTATAACTATGTCCGTATATACCTGTACATATATGTAACTTGCTGTGTATATGTGGACATATAGGTGTTGACATATATATGTGTAGATGTCTGCATTTGCATGTATATATGTTCATATATTTGTATATATATGTATATATTTCTGGATATATATATATATATATATATATATATATATATATATATATATATGTAACGACATATATAGATATGTTGTGTCCATTTAGATAGTAATATATTTACACACACGCATACATCTAGATGTGGTTATACATTCTCTGTACTGTTGCATGACTAGGCTGGATGTTATGTTTCTGAAAACATAAGATTTATGCATATCTGGCATGGCTTAGTGATCAATCATTTTGTGTATGGTGTGCATGGTCCTGTGTTTGGGCCTTGCAGAGGCTGTTTATTTTGTTGCTGGGTAGAACACCGGCCATTGGATACAGAGTGATTAAAGCACTTTAAAGCAGTTGTAAGTGGGTTTGCACGGGTTTGTGCGGAGGTAAGCACTGCTAACTTCCGGTCAGAGTTTCTTACATACAGTTAGCTTCTCCTTTGCTTAATCTGTGCAGACAGTGCTTACTCCCATGCAGACACACTTAAATACACTTACTAGTGCTTACATATGCTTACTACTGCTTATTTGTGCTTACGCCTGCTTACTGCTGCCTTATTCATTATGATACTGACTCTTCACATGTGCATTTCCTGCAGTACTCCAGTTCATAAATATATGTTATTTAGTGGGTTTTGCAATACAAATATTGGTTATACCATGCTTTGCCATGTAAAATAGACTGTGCTGCAGTGGGACTCGAACTGGGAATGCCTGCTCGTTAGGCGAATGCTCTGCCCACTACACTATTGCTGTACTGCTTCATTTGCATATATCTTCCTTGTTATCCTTTTCAGCCTTTTAAGCTGCTTTAACTGTAGCTAAGCAATGGGCACACCCATACACCTATGGTTAGCTGTACTCAGAGTTTTAAAAAACAATAAAGGGGTTTCTCCTTTTGATTTTTATGTCCTGTTGCTGTTGTACACATGGGGGACTGTTAGTGGGGATATGCGGACACCTATGAGCGGTCTCACTCATTTATTTCCACTTTCTGCTGTTCAACATTGCAGGGGCGTGTTTATTTTGAGAGCTCTCAGACACGCCCCCTGCACTCGTATATATGCATGGCTTGCTGCCGTCCTCATCCTACATGGGCGCTTCCATGCAGGACTACACTAGTCCTGCACAGAAGATTAGTGAATCCGGGGAATTGTTTGTTTTATCTGAAGAAGTTTGGGTGACACTTGAATGAAAACGCTTGTGATTTTAAAGTTTTGCATCAATAAAGAGTGGTTTTCATCTACAGGAGTTTCCTGCCTTCATTCTATACCTTCTTGGTAACGTCCTGAATATTTTTTGTTGTCTATTTTGTGATGCTTCGAAGTTTGGTCTCGGTGCAGTCATTCTTCAAGAGGGCAGAGCAGTAGCCTATGCATCCAGAACTTTGATCCAAACTGAGATGCAGTATGCTCAGATAGAAAAAGAGTGCTTGGCAGTTGTGTTTGCATGTTCAAAATTCCATGATTATATTTATGGCCGACCTATGCAAATTGAGAAAGACCATCAGCCTTTGGTCACCATTTTAAAAAAGCGTATGCACACCGCTCCTGCAAGATTGCAACACATGAGGCTAAAATTGCAAAAGTACAATTTCCACTTGGACTACACAAAAGGTAATCTTCTTTATCTTGCTAATACATTATCCAGATCACCCAGAAAAAACATTAAACAGCATGAAAATGAGCAACCTGATTTTGAAATTATGGAAGTGAAAACTTTTTCTTCCACGTCTTGATCAGCTTAGAACTCATACAGCTTTAGATCTAGTTCTCCAGAAGCTAAACCAATTTATCAGTCGAGGATGGCCATCAAAGCAATCTTGTTTACCACCAGACATGCAGCAGTATTTTCCTTACAGAGACAATATTTTGATAGAAGATGGTATCATCACAAAGGGTCCAAAAGTGATTGTTCCAAAATCCTTGCAATAAGGTTATATTAAAATCTTGCATCATGGCCACCCAGGAACTGATTCTACCAAAAGAAGGGCGAGAGGACTAGTATTTTGGCCTTCTATGTCAAAAGATATTGAGAAAGAACTTTCAGTTTGTTCAGTTTGTAATTGTACTAAACCACTTCAGCTAAGCCAGATTCCTGAACTACCTTGGTCAACAGTAGCTACAGATATTTTCGAATGGAATGTTCAACATTACTTGGTGTTAGTAGACTCTTAATCAAATTGGTTCAAGATTGACCTACTTCCTAATCTGATGTCCAGCACTGCCATTATGAAGTTGAAGAGACATTTTTTTGTCCATGGTAGTCCGCACAAAGTCGTTTCTGACAATGGTGCACAATTTATAAGTCAGCAGTTTAAAAGATTTGCTGAAACATGGGACTTTGTTCATGTTACTAGTAGTGCTGAGTACCCACAATCAAATGGCTTGGCCGAATGTGCAGTTCAAAGTGCAAAACAGCTGTTGGAAAAGTCTAAACATGACAATACTGATGTTTTTCTTAATCTGCTTAATCTAAGAAACATTCCTCATGACAATCTTCTAGGTTCAGCTGCACAGAGATTAATGTCGACCAGAACCACACTACCAATCAATAAGAATTTATTGGTTCCAAGTGCTAAAAACAACAAAGCAGTAAAAACTCAACTCCTAAAGAAGTGTTTGTCCTAAAAGTCCTACTATGATAAAACCAGCAAGCCTCTGAATTATTTGAAAGAAGGAGAGATAGTGGGGATACAGACAGCAAAAGGATTTGACCAAATAGGACTTGTGAAACATTTGTGTGAGGAACTGAGATCATACATCACTGAGTCGCAAGGTATGGAATTCAGGTGGAATCAGAAACATTTACTACCAGTGTCCGAGCCAATGGTACAGCATCTTGTCTGTAACAGTGATTCTAATTCTCAGAGTGATCTATCCAATGTTCCTGTTGCAGATAATATTTCATCATCTGTTCCTATTCCTGAAAGTATCCCTGAAATCCTGAAGAAGAACATTCCCCAGTGACTGTCCCTGTTGCTAAACCCAGTTCTAATTATTACATTACGAGGTCAGGGCATATCTCAAGACCTAATCCCAAATACACAGCAACATGGACATGGTTGTTGTTATTGTTTGTATACATCTCAGTATAATTTGCATGTTTATTCAATTGTCATTTTCATTGCAGAACAGAATAGTCAAAGAGGGAGGCTGTAGATCAAAGCATGTGTTGTACCTTTAAGAGCTATTCCAGTCTATGGGCACGCACATATAAGTACTGAGCACATGCAAGCAAGAGTGCCATTTTGAGTGAGCAGCCAGAGTGAAAGTATGTATGTGTGTAGTAGTCAGTCAGTTAGATAGTTGGTTTAAGTTTAATGTTCCAGTCATCCATCCTGATGTTAGTAATCACGAAAAAACCCACTCGGGGCACAAAACATAAAACAATTAAAACAGTGAAACCACAAAGGACGCTCCACAGAGAACGGTGAATTGACCACTTTTATTACCAAAGAAAAAAAACGACTTAGCGCTTTCACCAGTACAACTGGCTTCTTCAGAGTCGTCTCAGAGACGACTCTGAAGAAGCCAGTTGTACTGGTGAAAGCGCTAAGTCATTTTTTTCTTTGGTAATAAAAGTGGTCAATTCACCGTTCTCCGTGGAGTGTCCTTTGTGGTTTCACTGTTTTAATTGATCCATCCTGATGTGTTTGTGTGTAATAAACTACTTAAACAAACACCCAGCCTTATCTTATTTGAATACACAAGAAGAGCAACATTCTTCACTACAACTCCATTACAAAAAATGTTGTTAATAAACAGACCATAATAATAAATGACCACTTTGAAATGGGTACTGGTGTAAACATGTTTTTACTCCCAGGAGCCCATTACTAGATTGGCAAAACTGGGAGCCAAAGCTACTCCACTGGTCTGTTGATAGTATTGCTCTTTAAACACAAAATAATTGTGTTTTAATACCTGATCAATACATTCTCCCAGAAACATGATACCTTTGGCTGAATACCTGCTGTCATTTGATAACGTGATTTATCCAGTCACTACCCAGATCCTGGGGATCACTGTAGAGAGTGATTTCACATCTATAAACACCAACATTTCAGCAACTATAATGTCTATTCTGGTAATCAGCTCTTTAAAGTGAAAAGAGTTTATTATGAAAGATGGACATACACAGGCTGCTTCTTTCAGAGCTTAGTCATCAATGATGGGAAAATGTTTTAACTTGTAGCCCTTTGTCAACTCTATTGGTGTAAAATTATGCATCAGTGTCATTAACTGGGAATTCTGAAAATGACCCCTATAACAAGAATCTGCAACAAAAAACTGAAACATTTCTAGATCATTAACCCAATCAACTAGATTATCATAAAGCCAACCATCAGTGGAGCTGTAGCTCTTACACATTTCATTTTTCTTAACTCTAACATAAACATTATTACTCAACATTTCTTTCATTTTATATTTGCTGGACTGCTATGGCAGGGCTACCACCTAGTACTGTTAACATTGGCTCTTAGTGATGATCACTGTTTATGTGACACCATGACCCCATGTACAAAATGGGAAAAAGGGGGTTGTCACTCATGACAATTTGCTGGAATGCATTCCCACTGTGGCTACCCCTTTGTCAGCTTTCATTAGATGAATTGTTCTATCTTGGATAAATGTTCTAAAGCTCCTTTCTCAGATCTTGTTAAATCATGAAGTCTAGATATGGGTTTATTGTTCAATTACCATCTTACATTATGATCACTACTTTTTTTTTCAAGAATTGAAATGGTAGGGTGTAACTGTCAATTATATAAACTTTATTATATCAGCTTATAATCACTGTCACCTTTGCTAGAATTTTTAAACCTAATCTTAAGAGTCAATTTCCTGGTAAATATCTTTAAAATATTCACGGTGTCAAGTTCTGAGATGCTGCTATTCACCTTCCACTCCACCTAGTCCCTCTTCTTCCTCCTGAGGTGCTAGAACCCCAAGTATTTCCTTGTACTTTCACTTTAGTTAACTTCCAGGTCTTCAGACTAGTCTCTGTTGACCTTAGAACCTTTTCTCACCACTGCTTGTAACTGATTGTGGCCACCAGTGGTTTATGCTGTGGATGAACTGTTTCACTGGGGGTGCTTTTACAATCTCTGATTATGCCCTGCTGTCCTTTCCTTACTAGGAGGAAATCTACCTGAGTTGTATGCTCTCCACTCTTATATGTGATCTTGTGACTGTCTGTCTCTTGCTGAACCATGTGTTGGCCACCATCAAGCCATTTGCTAGGGAAACGTCTAGCTTGACCTCTCCTTTAGGCAGTCCTCATAATCTGTTCTGTCTGCCCCTATATAAGCATTTATATCAACACCAACTCATCTTGTCCTGCTTTATCTTGTAGGTCCTGTAACTGTTGTTTAAATACATTATTTTCCTTGCTGACATACCTCTGCTGTGGGGCATCGCTGGAGATTATAAATATTGCTCTATCTATACATTGGAATCTAATTACCATGTGTCTATCACTAATTCTAGTGCTATCCCTCTCCCTCACCCTCACAATTCCCAAAGCATTTCTAGTCTGTCCTCTCCCTGGGTAGTAGACTACGGATTCCAATCCATATGATTTTGCTGCATTGCCCCTTTATCTTGCTTCCTGCATACACAGGATATCCAGCCTCCTATTTATCCACGTTTAGGTTGTGTCCTGTCAGTCAACCTATACTGAGTGTGGCAATCCTTACTTCATGTGTGGCTGGTTGATTGGTTTTACATCCAGCTTTCCCAGATAACACAAGCTGGGCAGTTTGGAAACTGTCCTGCCAAAAGCTTATTGACCCATGGCTGCTGAGCTTTATGACAGGCTCACACTGGCCAATAGAGGCATATAGACCCCTCCCACCATTAGCATGGTTCCCTTGCGTAGGTAGGAGTAGGGCAGATCCTCAACTTACTTATCACTGGCAAATATCCATGCCCATTTTTGGTGACATTAATCAATGTGACCAGAACGTGAGAATTGTATTGGTTAATATATGTGGTCTAAACTTGCTTAGAATTGTGTAAGGGCAACGATAATGACAACTTAATGAAGGGAAGCAGATTTAAATCTGAGTGAAAGCAAGCTCTCTTTACTAAGTACTAGTGGTTTGACTATAAAATGGATTGCTGAATTAGTGGTTTATAATGTACAAGTCTAGGCCTTCAAGTATGTGTAAATGAGGTGACAGTCTGTATGCAGGGACAACATAGGTGGGCAGTCATTTTGAGCTAGCAGTAAAGTATCATTGAACTAAATAAAACCTTTGGCTATAATTCACAAAAGTAGCGCTAAATGTACAACAATGTGGAAGTCTGTTACACTTATGCTATGGAATGGCATTGTTGATTTGAAGTCCATAGATGTTGCAACTCCAAGCTATAGCATAACATAATAAGATTTGAGGAATTTGCACCTTATTTCGTGATGCAACACACAGTAACACAGTGGAACAGTAGTAAGCATTCTGCTATGCTCTAATATGCTTACTCAAGATTTAATGGGTTGAGGGTTGACTTGCTACATACCATACTGTTACGGTATGCAGCATTTTGGTGTGAATTCAGTAGGACAAAGTTACTTTAACTTACACCTTACTTTTAGAGAGTATCAATCTTGGTATACCCTCAGGACTGGGTTCCATGCTTCTCCATCACTTCATATTCATTAGGCAGAACACAGAGTTACATTGTATAATCAAAAGTGTATATCGCCATAGCAACACAGTGATATACTGATCAGGTACATCATAAACTGTGTTTTCAAACTGTAATTTGGTCCACAAAAGGAAAGAGCCTAACAAGCCAAAACATGCAAATCAGTCAATCAATCACCCACATGCAACAGCAGACAGCACAACTATCATACTTGCATCCAGAAAAGGCAAGAATAGAAACCTAATGAGAAAATAAAGAAAGCATCCGCAAAATTTATTATTTATTTATTTTTTTTTTATTTTACATTTGTTGACCGGGCTAGTCTAGCTGGACATATATCCATTTTCAGTAGAGGCCCGGGGAGAAAAGCTCCAAAATACAGGCAGTAAGCAAACATTTACAATAAAAAAGACAATAGCAAGCAAAAATACAAAATGTTACAAAGGTAAGCATGAGTAATACTAAAAGAGTAAAAGAGAAAAACAGAAACAGACTAGACAACCTAAAATTGTAATTAACAACTAAAAAATGAAACAGCTGGTTAAAAACAGAATTTGAGGTGAGCAGGAAAGTAAGTAAGAGTAATAAAAAGAGCTGATTAGGAAGCTACTAAAATTGCCTATATTAAAAATGAAAGAGAGAATAGGTAAAATGTATATAGGATTCAAAATGAGGAAGTGGCTGGTATCAGTAAGTGTGGCATTTAGAGGCAAGAAACAGGGGAGGGTGAGTGAAGTATGAGTAAGGGGGTAGTGTTTTCAGTCAGGGTTAGCACAGGGACATAGCCAGTGTGTTTTTAGGTGCTCTTTAATATGTTTTTTAAAAAGGGATCTGGAGTCAATGTTGGTTATTTCATGAGGGAGTTGGTTCCAGACTTACCCGACAGAATTTGAAAATAATGAGTCACCAGCTTTATTGTAAGATTTAGTCGAGGCTACTAGTAGTTTGTTAGCAGATCGGAGTGTGGCTAGGTTTTTATAAGGGGTAATTAGTTTTGTAAGGCTAGGGGTAGCATCTGGGTAGTAAAGGGACTTATGAATGATAGTTAGTTGTTGATAGAGTAAGTGGCTATTAAGTTCTAACCAATCCAGTTGTCTGAGGTTAAGACAGTGGTGAGTTCTGAAGGGTGTAGCCGTAATGAATCTAGTTATACTGTTGTAGCAGGTAGAGAGTTTGGTAATGTTATTTTTTGATAAGTTAGTATAAATGGCAGAGGCATAGAAAAGGGTAGAGATCAGGTGGGTTTGGGCAATGGTTTTCTAGCTGCTGGGGTAAGGAAGGGTTTAATTCTGTAGAGAGTACCAATTTTTTTGTTAACTGATTTGATGGTGTTATCAATATGGTGATCAAAATTAAGACGGTTGTCAATAGTAATACCTAATAGGCGGTGGTCATGTCTGGGCTTATACAGGTGGCATTATTAGAGGAGATGGAGAAGAAAGGTGAGGAAGATTTGAGAGTAGGAGAAAAGAGAAGAAGTTTTGTTTTGGGATTTAGAAGGAGGGAATGTTCCATAAACCAATTTTCAACTTTATGGAAAGCTGTTTGAGTAAGGGATTGTAGTGAGGAAACATTATTGGCAGAACAGATTAAAGTTGAGTCATCGGCATATTGAATGCAGATGGCTTGGGGAATGTTTACATGTAGGTCATTAATAAAAGGGAAAAAGCAAGGGACCTAAGATTGAGCCTTGTGGAACACCTATGTTTACTGGTAGTAAGGAAGATAGGTTATTCTGCCATAGAACTGCTTGTTGCCTGTGTTGGAGATAGCTCCTAAACCATTGCAGTGCTTGAGAGCTCAGACAATAGAGATTTAGTTTGTCAAGAAGTATGTTATGGTTAACCATGTCAAAGGCTTTTGACAGGTCTAGGAATAGTGCAGAGGAGAGGAGATTATTGTTCTTATTATTATTAATAATGTCAGTAAAGGAAAGGAGGGCAGTTGTAGTGCTGTGGGAAGGTCTAAAACCATGTTGACAATTGGCTAGAAGTCTGTTTTGTAGAAGGTAGGAAAGAAATTGTTTGTGTATGCATCTTTCCATGATCTTTGATAAAGGAGAGAGTAAGGCAATAGGTCGAAAGTTTGAGAGCTCAGTAGAGGAGCCCCCTTTATGTAGGGGGATGATGTGAGATATTTTCCATATGGTGGGGATTTTTCCTTCAGAGATAGTTCTATTAATAAGTATGGAAATAGGGTATGCTATAGCTTCTGCAGCAATTTGTAGGTATTCAGATGGGAGTTGGTCAGCAGATGGAGTGCAAGGTTTAAGTTTCTTGAGAAGCTTAAAGATAAGAGATGTGGCAACAGGTTGAATATGAAAGGTGTTAGAGGAGGTATTAGAAGTAATAGATAAGGTAGGAGTAGAAGTGGGTAGTGAATTGGCTAGGGTTTGAATAACGTCTGTGAAATAGTTGTTGAAGGCATCTGGGATCAGAGTGGAGTCGCTAAGGTTAAAGCCAGAAGGTGTGGGAGTAGTTGTATTTCCTGGATTAAGAAGTTTATTAATGCCTGACCAGAATCTTTGCGGGGTTTGTTGACTAGTTTGTTGTAGGTGAAGATAAAATTCCTTTTTATCTGTGAGAGTATCTTTCTTGGTGGCATTTCTTAATTGTTTGAAGAGAAGGTGATCTAAAGGACATTTAGTAGCTCTCCATTTAGCCCAGATTTTATTTCTAAGGATCATTTTGTTCTTAGTTTGTTTTGTTAGCCAAGGTGCCGTTTTGGATCTTATCCTAGTAGTGCGAATGGGAGCATGAAAGTCAAGGATCTGTAGAAAATTGGTATTAAAGTAGGTAACTGCTTCATTGAGTTCAAGGTGGGTTAGTGGAGACCAGTTACATGCTTTTAGTTCTGTGAGGAACTGTTCAGGATTGAAGAATCTGTTTGAGCGAGATGTCTTGAGTTTATGGGTGGTTGGGACATGCAATTTTTGTCTAATAATATAGGTGAGCATGTGATCGCTAATATTATCAGGGAGTGTTCCTGGAGTGTAGAGGTTAGGATGGTTATTAATAAGGATCCAGTCTAGAGTTGCTTCTTTTTTATTAGGTTTATGAATTCTAGTTGGAGTGGACATTAATTGTGAGAACCCATAGAGATTTATATGACTAGTAGGGTGCTGGGATGAACAGGTTAACCAGTCAATGTTGACGTCACCAAGTATTATGGTTTCTTGGGGTAGTTGGTTTGAAAGTGAACTAAGTAATTCCTCAAGGATATGGGAATTCTTTCCAGGGGGAAGGTACAAACAAATTATATATATAGATTTATTGTTGTTAATTAGCAGTTTGATAGCTAAAATTTCGGCTTTGGAGTCTAGAGGTGGAAGTTCATTATAGAGAGTAACTTGAAGATTAGATTTATAGATAATGGCTATTCCTCCGCCTTTCTTCTTTATGCGGTCACATCTCAGTATGTTAAAGCCAGGAGGAATGATTTCTTGGTCTTTAGTAGAGGGTTTTAGCCAAGTTTCTGTGAGACATAGGATATCAAATGAGTGTAAGTCTAGGAGGGAATGGAGGTGGTGAGTTTTATTATTTAAGCTCCTAATGTTAAGGTGAGCTATTAGTAGGGAGTTGGTTGAATTAGTACAGGATGGAGGTATTGTAGTGGACATATTACTTGGACTTACATTAATGTTGGTAATAGGACCTGGATTGGGATGGATGTCACCATGTAGGAGGAGGTTCCTCTGTGAACAAAGTTGGGATTTAGAGCTCTTGGGAATGATATATGGGTACCTTTTATTTAAGTAGTATGAAGTATGAGATGATCTATGGTATCTGGGTAGTAGAAAGTTGGAGGAACAGGTTATGTTACTATGATTGAGGGTTTTCTGCGAAGAGGTAGGTAAAGTTTGTTGGAGGTGAAGGTTTTGTTCATATAGAGTAATCTTTTCAAGGAAGGTGACGTAATAAGGTATAACTAGGAAGGTTAATGTAGAGGTGAAGAGTAAGATATGTGTAAACAAAGCTTTGAGTGTAAGAGGCATGGTAATTAGTGAATAATGGGTGGATGTAGGTAGTGTTATAGTGTAAGTCAGAATACCAGTAGAGAGTTGATATATGGAGAGAGGCTAAGAGGGAGGAAGGAGAATAGTGGAAGAGAATTATTAGAATGGAAGAGGATTGGTAGGGAGAGAAAGAGAGAGTGTCTAGTGAGGTATAAGTTGAGGACCCCTGGGGTGGGTGGGAATTGGGGTAGGGAGGGGAGCGGAGCGGGCACACACAAGTAAGGTGAGACCAGAGGGAGAGAAACAATCAGTAAGGTAGAGGACCAGGGCAGGAGACAGAAGAGCAGTAAATAAGGTTGAGATTATGCAGGGGTTGTGGGAGTAGTGTAAGAGAGGAGAGAAAAAGAAGTGAAACCAGTACAGGGAGGAAAAGATAGGGTGGATTAGTCAGGGAGAAGGGGTTAATGGGGAGTAGGGAGAGGACCGTGGAGCAGGCAATATAGACAGGACTCTGCAGGAATAGTAGAAGGGGATATATAGTGAAGGGCAGACCTGCAGGCAGAACAATAAAGAAATGAGGTAGGGAGAGAGACTAGGTTGTCTACAGGGGAAAGAAGACGATAGACCCCTATTTGTTTAGGTTTAGGGTAACCTTGGGAGGAGAATACAGGAGTTAGGAAAAGGGAAGGGCAGATAATGGAGTAGGGAGCAGTTATAAGGCTAATGTAAGATAGGGAAGGAGCTACAGGGACACGGAGATGGGCTGTAGTAAGGGGTAGGGGAGCAGATGGAGGGGTTATGGCTGCTGATGGCTGCTGACAGAGTCAGGCAGTGGTGTAATACATCAACATAAAGTAATGTATTATCAAAACAATAATGCTTATGGAGAAAGTAAGAAACACTGAGACATACAGAGCAGATTACTGTGGCTTTTGTCCGGGGAGGTAACCCAGGTGAATACTACCCCAGGCAGGTATTGGAGGGTGGATAAGGAAGGTCTTAGGATTCCAAGTAGGTCACTTCAGTCTTTCAGAAATATGAGAAAAAGCCTTAGACCAGCTGGTAGGAAAAAAAAAAAAAAAAAAAAAAAATATATGAAAAATAAATGAGCAGTATATAAAAACAATGACTGTAGATTAGGCAGGTGAAAATGCTCTTAAAACACTGTACACATTAACACTCTAAGCAGGTTGTAGGTGAGACAAAATAACATAGGCTCAATCAAGCCAGAAAACAGTCAAACATTTCAGCAAACCCATCAGCGTAATTACAGTATAGTGTTAGGCAATAAAAGTTACAAGCTGCCATACAGTGAGGAAACACAATTCACGGGCTTATAACATAAATAGTAGCTATTACAGAGAACAAGTACATATTACAATATAATGACCTTCCCCAAAACAAGTTCTGGGGCCTAGCATGCAGGATCCAAGATGGAGATGAAAGTTTCAGTGGGAAAACCAACACTCAGAGAGAGCCCACTATCCTTAAGTAAAGGACACATGTAGCTGCAGGTGAAATAAACGCTAATCCTGGGAGTTATAGCGAAAATAGCTGGCGCTTTGGGCAAGGTTAAAACAAAATATGGTAACTAAACATACATGGTGATAGAGGACAGAATTGCTATAAAAAGCCAATATTCCCCTAAGAATAGCTCAGCGCTAGATCGGCAAGTAAAGCTATCCTTTATTGGAGTGCCGGATGTACGGCAATACAAAAGTTAAAAACTAAACCTTTAAACCACTGCGAATAGCACGGCACTAATGATTAAGCAAGGCGACTTAGTTGGGTAGCAGGTACAGCAAAGAGGCTTGATATCATTCGCACTAACTATCAGCAGGCAAGCTAACTGAGGGATATACAACACTGAGGGTTCTATCATGCAATAAGACTCCACAGTACGCATTAACTACCAGCAGACATTTTACTAAGGGATATACAGCAAAGGGGGCTCTTAACACTCTATCGGTCACCACAGAGACAAGGATGGAGCTAAAATAGTATCAGCACTAAGACCGGGAGTAAAGAATACTTCACAAACCTAAGCAAGCATGAGCAACAATTGCCTAGCCTAGTCGCATCAACAGGTAGGTTACGGCGAATTAGGCAGCAAGGAGAAACATTGAAGAGTATTGCAGCAATAAACACCAAACAAATAGTAACTTCCTAATAAACACCAGACAAATAGTAACTTCCTAGTACATAACAGAATGCTAATCTAAACACTAGACTACTACAACGAAGAAACTCAGTAACAGGACATTAGAGAGACAGCAAAAAAACATATTATCTGGATCTTACGATACACACCACTGCTCCGTCAGCATCCACGCAGAGGGGGAAAAAAGATGGCGCCTCAAGGGAATTACCCTATTTACAAGTTCCTGGCCGGAAGTGGAGAGCTAGGGGGAGGATAATCTGTTCAGGGAGAAACCAAGTGGAAAGAGAAAACTAAGCGACAGTGGGAGGTGCCAAGGAAAAGAGAGTAACACAGGCAAGCGGCGTGCCACAGGTAGAGATAGGGAAAAGTGAGTTGAGATAAGGGAAAGGTCCAGCGTAGTGTGAAATATGCCAAGTTAAGAAAAGAAAACATAAGCCAGTTATAATGAGGGCAGAGTATGAAACAGAGCGATAGATAAGATAATAGGGGGGGAGGCAAGATGATAGATGTGGAAGTACGAGTGAGGAGGAGTGAAAGTAGCTGGTACAGAATAGAGTGAAATAGAAGGACAAAGATAAATAAAAAGATTGATAAAGCGATATATAGAATAGCCCAGGACACACAAGTAAGGTGAGACCAGAGGGAGAGAAACAATCAGTAAGGTAGAGGACCAGGGCAGGAGACAGAAGAGCAGTAAATAAGGTTGAGATTATGCAGGGGTTGTGGGAGTAGTGTAAGAGAGGAGAGAAAAAGAAGTGAAACCAGTACAGGGAGAAAAAGATAGGGTGGATTAGCCAGGAGAAGGGGTTAATGGGGAGTAGGGAGAGGACCGTGGAGCAGGCAATATAGACAGGACTCTGCAGGAATAGTAGAAGGGGATATATAGTGAAGGGCAGACCTGCAGGCAGAACAATAAAGAAATGAGGTAGGGAGAGAGACTAGGTTGTCTACAGGGGAAAGAAGACGATAGACCCCTATTTGTTTAGGTTTAGGGTAACCTTGGGAGGAGAATACAGGAGTTAGGAAAAGGGAAGGGCAGATAATGGAGTAGGGAGCAGTTATAAGGCTAATGTAAGATAGGGAAGGAGCTACAGGGACACGGAGATGGGCTGTAGTAAGGGGTAGGGGAGCAGATGGAGGGTTATGGCTGCTGATGGCTGCTGACAGAGTCAGGCAGTGGTGTAATACATCAACATAAAGTAATGTATTATCAAAACAATAATGCTTATGGAGAAAGTAAGAAACACTGAGACATACAGAGCAGATTACTGTGGCTTTTGTCCGGGGAGGTAACCCAGGTGAATACTACCCCAGGCAGGTATTGGAGGGTGGATAAGGAAGGTCTTAGGATTCCAAGTAGGTCACTTCAGTCTTTCAGAAATATGAGAAAAAGCCTTAGACCAGCTGGTAGGAAAAAAAAAAAAAAAAAAAAAAAATATATGAAAAATAAATGAGCAGTATATAAAAACAATGACTGTAGATTAGGCAGGTGAAAATGCTCTTAAAACACTGTACACATTAACACTCTAAGCAGGTTGTAGGTGAGACAAAATAACATAGGCTCAATCAAGCCAGAAAACAGTCAAACATTTCAGCAAACCCATCAGCGTAATTACAGTATAGTGTTAGGCAATAAAAGTTACAAGCTGCCATACAGTGAGGAAACACAATTCACGGGCTTATAACATAAATAGTAGCTATTACAGAGAACAAGTACATATTACAATATAATGACCTTCCCCAAAACAAGTTCTGGGGCCTAGCATGCAGGATCCAAGATGGAGATGAAAGTTTCAGTGGGAAAACCAACACTCAGAGAGAGCCCACTATCCTTAAGTAAAGGACACATGTAGCTGCAGGTGAAATAAACGCTAATCCTGGGAGTTATAGCGAAAATAGCTGGCGCTTTGGGCAAGGTTAAAACAAAATATGGTAACTAAACATACATGGTGATAGAGGGACAGAATTGCTATAAAAAGCCAATATTCCCCTAAGAATAGCTCAGCGCTAGATCGGCAAGTAAAGCTATCCTTTATTGGAGTGCCGGATGTACGGCAATACAAAAGTTAAAAACTAAACCTTTAAACCACTGCGAATAGCACGGCACTAATGATTAAGCAAGGCGACTTAGTTGGGTAGCAGGTACAGCAAAGAGGCTTGATATCATTCGCACTAACTATCAGCAGGCAAGCTAACTGAGGGATATACAACACTGAGGGTTCTATCATGCAATAAGACTCCACAGTACGCATTAACTACCAGCAGACATTTTACTAAGGGATATACAGCAAAGGGGGCTCTTAACACTCTATCGGTCACCACAGAGACAAGGATGGAGCTAAAATAGTATCAGCACTAAGACCGGGAGTAAAGAATACTTCACAAACCTAAGCAAGCATGAGCAACAATTGCCTAGCCTAGTCGCATCAACAGGTAGGTTACGGCGAATTAGGCAGCAAGGAGAAACATTGAAGAGTATTGCAGCAATAAACACCAAACAAATAGTAACTTCCTAATAAACACCAGACAAATAGTAACTTCCTAGTACATAACAGAATGCTAATCTAAACACTAGACTACTACAACGAAGAAACTCAGTAACAGGACATTAGAGAGACAGCAAAAAAACATATTATCTGGATCTTACGATACACACCACTGCTCCGTCAGCATCCACGCAGAGGGGGAAAAAGATGGCGCCTCAAGGGAATTACCCCTATTTACAAGTTCCTGGCCGGAAGTGGAGAGCTAGGGGGAGGATAATCTGTTCAGGGAGAAACCAAGTGGAAAGAGAAAACTAAACGACAGTGGGAGGTGCCAAGGCAAAGAGAGTAACACAGGCAAGCGTGCCACAGGTAGAGATAGGGAAAAGTGAGTTGAGATAAGGGAAAGGTCCAGCGTAGTGTGAAATATGCCAAGTTAAGAAAAGAAAACATAAGCCAGTTATAATGAGGGCAGAGTATGAAACAGAGCGATAGATAAGATAATAGGGGGGGAGGCAAGATGATAGAGGTGGAAGTGCGAGTGGGGAGGAGTGAAAGTAGCTGGTACAGAATAGAGTGAAATAGAAGGACAAAGATAAATAAAAAGATTGATAAAGCGATATATAGAATAGCCCAGGACACACAAGTAAGGTGAGACCAGAGGGAGAGAAACAATCAGTAAGGTAGAGGACCAGGGCAGGAGACAGAAGAGCAGTAAATAAGGTTGAGATTATGCAGGGGTTGTGGGAGTAGTGTAAGAGAGGAGAGAAAAGAAGTGAAACCAGTACAGGGAGAAAAAGATAGGGTGGATTAGTCAGGGAGAAGGGGTTAATGGGGAGTAGGGAGAGGACCGTGGAGCAGGCAATATAGACAGGACTCTGCAGGAATAGTAGAAGGGGATATATAGTGAAGGGCAGACCTGCAGGCAGAACAATAAAGAAATGAGGTAGGGAGAGAGACTAGGTTGTCTACAGGGGAAAGAAGACGATAGACCCCTATTTGTTTAGGTTTAGGGTAACCTTGGGAGGAGAATACAGGAGTTAGGAAAAGGGGAAGGGCAGATAATGGAGTAGGGAGCAGTTATAAGGCTAATGTAAGATAGGGAAGGAGCTACAGGGACACGGAGATGGGCTGTAGTAAGGGGTAGGGGAGCAGATGGAGGGTTATGGCTGCTGATGGCTGCTGACAGAGTCAGGCAGTGGTGTAATACATCAACATAAAGTAATGTATTATCAAAACAATAATGCTTATGGAGAAAGTAAGAAACACTGAGACATACAGAGCAGATTACTGTGGCTTTTGTCCGGGGAGGTAACCCAGGTGAATACTACCCCAGGCAGGTATTGGAGGGTGGATAAGGAAGGTCTTAGGATTCCAAGTAGGTCACTTCAGTCTTTCAGAAATATGAGAAAAAGCCTTAGACCAGCTGGTAGGAAAAAAAAAAAAAAAAAAAAAAAATATATGAAAAATAAATGAGCAGTATATAAAAACAATGACTGTAGATTAGGCAGGTGAAAATGCTCTTAAAACACTGTACACATTAACACTCTAAGCAGGTTGTAGGTGAGACAAAATAACATAGGCTCAATCAAGCCAGAAAACAGTCAAACATTTCAGCAAACCCATCAGCGTAATTACAGTATAGTGTTAGGCAATAAAAGTTACAAGCTGCCATACAGTGAGGAAACACAATTCACGGGCTTATAACATAAATAGTAGCTATTACAGAGAACAAGTACATATTACAATATAATGACCTTCCCAAAACAAGTTCTGGGGCCTAGCATGCAGGATCCAAGATGGAGATGAAAGTTTCAGTGGGAAAACCAACACTCAGAGAGAGCCCACTATCCTTAAGTAAAGGACACATGTAGCTGCAGGTGAAATAAACGCTAATCCTGGGAGTTATAGCGAAAATAGCTGGCGCTTTGGGCAAGGTTAAAACAAAATATGGTAACTAAACATACATGGTGATAGAGGGACAGAATTGCTATAAAAGCCAATATTCCCTAAGAATAGCTCAGCGCTAGATCGGCAAGTAAAGCTATCCTTTATTGGAGTGCGGATGTACGGCAATACAAAAGTTAAAAACTAAACCTTTAAACCACTGCGAATAGCACGGCACTAATGATTAAGCAAGGCGACTTAGTTGGGTAGCAGGTACAGCAAAGAGGCTTGATATCATTCGCACTAACTATCAGCAGGCAAGCTAACTGAGGGATATACAACACTGAGGGTTCTATCATGCAATAAGACTCCACAGTTGGCATTAACTACCAGCAGACATTTTACTAAGGGATATACAGCAAAGGGGGCTCTTAACACTCTATCGGTCACCACAGAGACAAGGATGGAGCTAAAATAGTATCAGCACTAAGACCGGGAGTAAAGAATACTTCACAAACCTAAGCAAGCATGAGCAACAATTGCCTAGCCTAGTCGCATCAACAGGTAGGTTACGGCGAATTAGGCAGCAAGGAGAAACATTGAAGAGTATTGCAGCAATAAACACCAAACAAATAGTAACTTCCTAATAAACACCAGACAAATAGTAACTTCCTAGTACATAACAGAATGCTAATCTAAACACTAGACTACTACAACGAAGAAACTCAGTAACAGGACATTAGAGAGACAGCAAAAACATATTATCTGGATCTTACGATACACACCACTGCTCCGTCAGCATCCACGCGCAGAGGGGGAAAAAAAGATGGCGCCTCAAGGGAATTACCCCTATTTACAAGTTCCTGGCCGGAAGTGGAGAGCTAGGGGGAGGATAATCTGTTCAGGGAGAAACCAAGTGGAAAGAGAAAACTAAACGACAGTGGGAGGTGCCAAGGAAAAGAGAGTAACACAGGCAAGCGGCGTGCCACAGGTAGAGATAGGGAAAAGTGAGTTGAGATAAGGGAAAGGTCCAGCGTAGTGTGAAATATGCCAAGTTAAGAAAAGAAAACATAAGCCAGTTATAATGAGGGCAGAGTATGAAACAGAGCGATAGATAAGATAATAGGGGGGGAGGCAAGATGATAGATGTGGAAGTACGAGTGAGGAGGAGTGAAAGTAGCTGGTACAGAATAGAGTGAAATAGAAGGACAAAGATAAATAAAAAGATTGATAAAGCGATATATAGAATAGCCCAGGACACACAAGTAAGGTGAGACCAGAGGGAGAGAAACAATCAGTAAGGTAGAGGACCAGGGCAGGAGACAGAAGAGCAGTAAATAAGGTTGAGATTATGCAGGGGTTGTGGGAGTAGTGTAAGAGAGGAGAGAAAAAGAAGTGAAACCAGTACAGGGAGAAAAAGATAGGGTGGATTAGTCAGGGAGAAGGGGTTAATGGGGAGTAGGGAGAGGACCGTGGAGCAGGCAATATAGACAGGACTCTGCAGGAATAGTAGAAGGGGATATATAGTGAAGGGCAGACCTGCAGGCAGAACAATAAAGAAATGAGGTAGGGAGAGAGACTAGGTTGTCTACAGGGGAAAGAAGACGATAGACCCCTATTTGTTTAGGTTTAGGGTAACCTTGGGAGGAGAATACAGGAGTTAGGAAAAGGGAAGGGCAGATAATGGAGTAGGGAGCAGTTATAAGGCTAATGTAAGATAGGGAAGGAGCTACAGGGACACGGAGATGGGCTGTAGTAAGGGGTAGGGGAGCAGATGGAGGGGTTATGGCTGCTGATGGCTGCTGACAGAGTCAGGCAGTGGTGTAATACATCAACATAAAGTAATGTATTATCAAAACAATAATGCTTATGGAGAAAGTAAGAAACACTGAGACATACAGAGCAGATTACTGTGGCTTTTGTCCGGGAGGTAACCCAGGTGAATACTACCCCAGGCAGGTATTGGAGGGTGGATAAGGAAGGTCTTAGGATTCCAAGTAGGTCACTTCAGTCTTTCAGAAATATGAGAAAGAGCCTTAGACCAGCTGGTAGGAAAAAAAAAAAATATATGAAAAATAAATGAGCAGTATATAAAAACAATGACTGTAGATTAGGCAGGTGAAAATGCTCTTAAAACACTGTACACATTAACACTCTAAGCAGGTTGTAGGTGAGACAAAATAACATAGGCTCAATCAAGCCAGAAAACAGTCAAACATTTCAGCAAACCCATCAGCGTAATTACAGTATAGTGTTAGGCAATAAAAGTTACAAGCTGCCATACAGTGAGGAAACACAATTCACGGGCTTATAACATAAATAGTAGCTATTACAGAGAACAAGTACATATTACAATATAATGACCTTCCCCAAAACAAGTTCTGGGGCCTAGCATGCAGGATCCAAGATGGAGATGAAAGTTTCAGTGGGAAAACCAACACTCAGAGAGAGCCCACTATCCTTAAGTAAAGGACACATGTAGCTGCAGGTGAAATAAACGCTAATCCTGGGAGTTATAGCGAAAATAGCTGGCGCTTTGGGCAAGGTTAAAACAAAATATGGTAACTAAACATACATGGTGATAGAGGGACAGAATTGCTATAAAAAGCCAATATTCCCCTAAGAATAGCTCAGCGCTAGATCGGCAAGTAAAGCTATCCTTTATTGGAGTGCCGGATGTACGGCAATACAAAAGTTAAAAACTAAACCTTTAAACCACTGCGAATAGCACGGCACTAATGATTAAGCAAGGCGACTTAGTTGGGTAGCAGGTACAGCAAAGAGGCTTGATATCATTCGCACTAACTATCAGCAGGCAAGCTAACTGAGGGATATACAACACTGAGGGTTCTATCATGCAATAAGACTCCACAGTACGCATTAACTACCAGCAGACATTTTACTAAGGGATATACAGCAAAGGGGGCTCTTAACACTCTATCGGTCACCACAGAGACAAGGATGGAGCTAAAATAGTATCAGCACTAAGACCGGGAGTAAAGAATACTTCACAAACCTAAGCAAGCATGAGCAACAATTGCCTAGCCTAGTCGCATCAACAGGTAGGTTACGGCGAATTAGGCAGCAAGGAGAAACATTGAAGAGTATTGCAGCAATAAACACCAAACAAATAGTAACTTCCTAATAAACACCAGACAAATAGTAACTTCCTAGTACATAACAGAATGCTAATCTAAACACTAGACTACTACAACGAAGAAACTCAGTAACAGGACATTAGAGAGACAGCAAAAACATATTATCTGGATCTTACGATACACACCACTGCTCCGTCAGCATCCACGCAGAGGGGAAAAAGATGGCGCCTCAAGGGAATTACCCCTATTTACAAGTTCCTGGCCGGAAGTGGAGAGCTAGGGGAGGATAATCTGTTCAGGGAGAAACCAAGTGGAAAGAAAACTAAGCGACAGTGGGAGGTGCCAAGGAAAAGAGAGTAACACAGGCAAGCGTGCCACAGGTAGAGATAGGGAAAAGTGAGTTGAGATAAGGGAAAGGTCCAGCGTGGTGTGAAATATGCCAAGTTAAGAAAAGAAAACATAAGCCAGTTATAATGAGGGCAGAGTATGAAACAGAGCGATAGATAAGATAATAGGGGGGGAGGCAAGATGATAGATGTGGAAGTACGAGTGAGGAGGAGTGAAAGTAGCTGGTACAGAATAGAGTGAAATAGAAGGACAAAGATAAATAAAAAGATTGATAAAGCGATATATAGAATAGCCCAGGACACACAAGTAAGGTGAGACCAGAGGGAGAGAAACAATCAGTAAGGTAGAGGACCAGGGCAGGAGACAGAAGAGCAGTAAATAAGGTTGAGATTATGCAGGGGTTGTGGGAGTAGTGTAAGAGAGGAGAGAAAAAGAAGTGAAACCAGTACAGGGAGAAAAAGATAGGGTGGATTAGTCAGGGAGAAGGGGTTAATGGGGAGTAGGGAGAGGACCGTGGAGCAGGCAATATAGACAGGACTCTGCAGGAATAGTAGAAGGGGATATATAGTGAAGGGCAGACCTGCAGGCAGAACAATAAAGAAATGAGGTAGGGAGAGAGACTAGGTTGTCTACAGGGGAAAGAAGACGATAGACCCCTATTTGTTTAGGTTTAGGGTAACCTTGGGAGGAGAATACAGGAGTTAGGAAAAGGGGAAGGGCAGATAATGGAGTAGGGAGCAGTTATAAGGCTAATGTAAGATAGAGAAGGAGCTACAGGGACACGGAGATGGGCTGTAGTAAGGGGTAGGGGAGCAGATGGAGGGGTTATGGCTGCTGATGGCTGCTGACAGAGTCAGGCAGTGGTGTAATACATCAACATAAAGTAATGTATTATCAAAACAATAATGCTTATGGAGAAAGTAAGAAACACTGAGACATACAGAGCAGATTACTGTGGCTTTTGTCCGGGGAGGTAACCCAGGTGAATACTACCCCAGGCAGGTATTGGAGGGTGGATAAGGAAGGTCTTAGGATTCCAAGTAGGTCACTTCAGTCTTTCAGAAATATGAGAAAAAGCCTTAGACCAGCTGGTAGGAAAAAAAAAAAAAAAAAAAAATATATGAAAAATAAATGAGCAGTATATAAAAACAATGACTGTAGATTAGGCAGGTGAAAATGCTCTTAAAACACTGTACACATTAACACTCTAAGCAGGTTGTAGGTGAGACAAAATAACATAGGCTCAATCAAGCCAGAAAACAGTCAAACATTTCAGCAAACCCATCAGCGTAATTACAGTATAGTGTTAGGCAATAAAAGTTACAAGCTGCCATACAGTGAGGAAACACAATTCACGGGCTTATAACATAAATAGTAGCTATTACAGAGAACAAGTACATATTACAATATAATGACCTTCCCCAAAACAAGTTCTGGGGCCTAGCATGCAGGATCCAAGATGGAGATGAAAGTTTCAGTGGGAAAACCAACACTCAGAGAGAGCCCACTATCCTTAAGTAAAGGACACATGTAGCTGCAGGTGAAATAAACGCTAATCCTGGGAGTTATAGCGAAAATAGCTGGCGCTTTGGGCAAGGTTAAAACAAAATATGGTAACTAAACATACATGGTGATAGAGGGACAGAATTGCTATAAAAAGCCAATATTCCCCTAAGAATAGCTCAGCGCTAGATCGGCAAGTAAAGCTATCCTTTATTGGAGTGCCGGATGTACGGCAATACAAAAGTTAAAAACTAAACCTTTAAACCACTGCGAATAGCACGGCACTAATGATTAAGCAAGGCGACTTAGTTGGGTAGCAGGTACAGCAAAGAGGCTTGATATCATTCGCACTAACTATCAGCAGGCAAGCTAACTGAGGGATATACAACACTGAGGGTTCTATCATGCAATAAGACTCCACAGTACGCATTAACTACCAGCAGACATTTTACTAAGGGATATACAGCAAAGGGGGCTCTTAACACTCTATCGGTCACCACAGAGACAAGGATGGAGCTAAAATAGTATCAGCACTAAGACCGGGAGTAAAGAATACTTCACAAACCTAAGCAAGCATGAGCAACAATTGCCTAGCCTAGTCGCATCAACAGGTAGGTTACGGCGAATTAGGCAGCAAGGAGAAACATTGAAGAGTATTGCAGCAATAAACACCAAACAAATAGTAACTTCCTAATAAACACCAGACAAATAGTAACTTCCTAGTACATAACAGAATGCTAATCTAAACACTAGACTACTACAACGAAGAAACTCAGTAACAGGACATTAGAGAGACAGCAAAAAAACATATTATCTGGATCTTACGATACACACCACTGCTCCGTCAGCATCCACGCAGAGGGGAAAAAGATGGCGCCTCAAGGGAATTACCCCTATTTACAAGTTCCTGGCCGGAAGTGGAGAGCTAGGGGAGGATAATCTGTTCAGGGAGAAACCAAGTGGAAAGAGAAACTAAGCGACAGTGGGAGGTGCCAAGGAAAAGAGAGTAACACAGGCAAGCGTGCCACAGGTAGAGATAGGGAAAAGTGAGTTGAGATAAGGGAAAGGTCCAGCGTAGTGTGAAATATGCCAAGTTAAGAAAAGAAAACATAAGCCAGTTATAATGAGGGCAGAGTATGAAACAGAGCGATAGATAAGATAATAGGGGGGGAGGCAAGATGATAGATGTGGAAGTACGAGTGAGGAGGAGTGAAAGTAGCTGGTACAGAATAGAGTGAAATAGAAGGACAAAGATAAATAAAAAGATTGATAAAGCGATATATAGAATAGCCCAGGACACACAAGTAAGGTGAGACCAGAGGGAGAGAAACAATCAGTAAGGTAGAGGACCAGGGCAGGAGACAGAAGAGCAGTAAATAAGGTTGAGATTATGCAGGGGTTGTGGGAGTAGTGTAAGAGAGGAGAGAAAAAGAAGTGAAACCAGTACAGGGAGAAAAGATAGGGTGGATTAGTCAGGAGAAGGGGTTAATGGGGAGTAGGGAGAGGACCGTGGAGCAGGCAATATAGACAGGACTCTGCAGGAATAGTAGAAGGGATATATAGTGAAGGGCAGACCTGCAGGCAGAACAATAAAGAAATGAGGTAGGGAGAGAGACTAGGTTGTCTACAGGGGAAAGAAGACGATAGACCCCTATTTGTTTAGGTTTAGGGTAACCTTGGGAGGAGAATACAGGAGTTAGGAAAAGGGGAAGGGCAGATAATGGAGTAGGGAGCAGTTATAAGGCTAATGTAAGATAGGGAAGGAGCTACAGGGACACGGAGATGGGCTGTAGTAAGGGGTAGGGGAGCAGATGGAGGGGTTATGGCTGCTGATGGCTGCTGACAGAGTCAGGCAGTGGTGTAATACATCAACATAAAGTAATGTATTATCAAAACAATAATGCTTATGGAGAAAGTAAGAAACACTGAGACATACAGAGCAGATTACTGTGGCTTTTGTCCGGGAGGTAACCCAGGTGAATACTACCCCAGGCAGGTATTGGAGGGTGGATAAGGAAGGTCTTAGGATTCCAAGTAGGTCACTTCAGTCTTTCAGAAATATGAGAAAAAGCCTTAGACCAGCTGGTAGGAAAAAAAAAAATATATGAAAAATAAATGAGCAGTATATAAAAACAATGACTGTAGATTAGGCAGGTGAAAATGCTCTTAAAACACTGTACACATTAACACTCTAAGCAGGTTGTAGGTGAGACAAAATAACATAGGCTCAATCAAGCCAGAAAACAGTCAAACATTTCAGCAAACCCATCAGCGTAATTACAGTATAGTGTTAGGCAATAAAAGTTACAAGCTGCCATACAGTGAGGAAACACAATTCACGGGCTTATAACATAAATAGTAGCTATTACAGAGAACAAGTACATATTACAATATAATGACCTTCCCCAAAACAAGTTCTGGGGCCTAGCATGCAGGATCCAAGATGGAGATGAAAGTTTCAGTGGGAAAACCAACACTCAGAGAGAGCCCACTATCCTTAAGTAAAGGACACATGTAGCTGCAGGTGAAATAAACGCTAATCCTGGGAGTTATAGCGAAAATAGCTGGCGCTTTGGGCAAGGTTAAAACAAAATATGGTAACTAAACATACATGGTGATAGAGGGACAGAATTGCTATAAAAAGCCAATATTCCCCTAAGAATAGCTCAGCGCTAGATCGGCAAGTAAAGCTATCCTTTATTGGAGTGCCGGATGTACGGCAATACAAAAGTTAAAAACTAAACCTTTAAACCACTGCGAATAGCACGGCACTAATGATTAAGCAAGGCGACTTAGTTGGGTAGCAGGTACAGCAAAGAGGCTTGATATCATTCGCACTAACTATCAGCAGGCAAGCTAACTGAGGGATATACAACACTGAGGGTTCTATCATGCAATAAGACTCCACAGTACGCATTAACTACCAGCAGACATTTTACTAAGGGATATACAGCAAAGGGGCTCTTAACACTCTATCGGTCACCACAGAGACAAGGATGGAGCTAAAATAGTATCAGCACTAAGACCGGGAGTAAAGAATACTTCACAAACCTAAGCAAGCATGAGCAACAATTGCCTAGCCTAGTCGCATCAACAGGTAGGTTACGCTAATTAGGCAGCAAGGAGAAACATTGAAGAGTATTGCAGCAATAAACACCAAACAAATAGTAACTTCCTAATAAACACCAGACAAATAGTAACTTCCTAGTACATAACAGAATGCTAATCTAAACACTAGACTACTACAACGAAGAAACTCAGTAACAGGACATTAGAGAGACAGCAAAAACATATTATCTGGATCTTACGATACACACCACTGCTCCGTCAGCATCCACGCAGAGGGGAAAAAGATGGCGCCTCAAGGGAATTACCCCTATTTACAAGTTCCTGGCGGAAGTGGAGAGCTAGGGGGAGGATAATCTGTTCAGGGAGAAACCAAGTGGAAAGAGAAAACTAAACGACAGTGGGAGGTGCCAAGGAAAAGAGAGTAACACAGGCAAGCGTGCCACAGGTAGAGATAGGGAAAAGTGAGTTGAGATAAGGGAAAGGTCCAGCGTAGTGTGAAATATGCCAAGTTAAGAAAAGAAAACATAAGCCAGTTATAATGAGGGCAGAGTATGAAACAGAGCGATAGATAAGATAATAGGGGGGGAGGCAAGATGATAGATGTGGAAGTACGAGTGAGGAGGAGTGAAAGTAGCTGGTACAGAATAGAGTGAAATAGAAGGACAAAGATAAATAAAAAGATTGATAAAGCGATATATAGAATAGCCCAGGACACACAAGTAAGGTGAGACCAGAGGGAGAGAAACAATCAGTAAGGTAGAGGACCAGGGCAGGAGACAGAAGAGCAGTAAATAAGGTTGAGATTATGCAGGGGTTGTGGGAGTAGTGTAAGAGAGGAGAGAGAAGGCAGTGAAACCAGTACAGGGAGAAAAAGATAGGGTGGATTAGTCAGGGAGAAGGGGTTAATGGGGAGTAGGGAGAGGACCGTGGAGCAGGCAATATAGACAGGACTCTGCAGGAATAGTAGAAGGGATATATAGTGAAGGGCAGACCTGCAGGCAGAACAATAAAGAAATGAGGTAGGGAGAGAGACTAGGTTGTCTACAGGGGAAAGAAGACGATAGACCCCTATTTGTTTAGGTTTAGGGTAACCTTGGGAGGAGAATACAGGAGTTAGGAAAAGGGAAGGGCAGATAATGGAGTAGGGAGCAGTTATAAGGCTAATGTAAGATAGGGAAGGAGCTACAGGGACACGGAGATGGGCTGTAGTAAGGGGTAGGGGAGCAGATGGAGGGGTTATGGCTGCTGATGGCTGCTGACAGAGTCAGGCAGTGGTGTAATACATCAACATAAAGTAATGTATTATCAAAACAATAATGCTTATGGAGAAAGTAAGAAACACTGAGACATACAGAGCAGATTACTGTGGCTTTTGTCCGGGGAGGTAACCCAGGTGAATACTACCCCAGGCAGGTATTGGAGGGTGGATAAGGAAGGTCTTAGGATTCCAAGTAGGTCACTTCAGTCTTTCAGAAATATGAGAAAAAGCCTTAGACCAGAGAGCAGATTACTGTGGCTTTTGTCCGGGAGGTAACCCAGGTGAATACTACCCCAGGCAGGTATTGGAGGGTGGATAAGGAAGGTCTTAGGATTCCAAGTAGGTCACTTCAGTCTTTCAGAAATATGAGAAAAGCCTTAGACCAGAGAGCAGATTACTGTGGCTTTTGTCCGGGAGGTAACCCAGGTGAATACTACCCCAGGCAGGTATTGGAGGGTGGATAAGGAAGGTCTTAGGATTCCAAGTAGGTCACTTCAGTCTTTCAGAAATATGAGAAAAAGCCTTAGACCAGAGAGCAGATTACTGTGGCTTTTGTCCGGGAGGTAACCCAGGTGAATACTACCCCAGGCAGGTATTGGAGGGTGGATAAGGAAGGTCTTAGGATTCCAAGTAGGTCACTTCAGTCTTTCAGAAATATGAGAAAAAGCCTTAGACCAGAGAGCAGATTACTGTGGCTTTTGTCCGGGAGGTAACCCAGGTGAATACTACCCCAGGCAGGTATTGGAGGGTGGATAAGGAAGGTCTTAGGATTCCAAGTAGGTCACTTCAGTCTTTCAGAAATATGAGAAAAAGCCTTAGACCAGAGAGCAGATTACTGTGGCTTTTGTCCGGGGAGGTAACCCAGGTGAATACTACCCCAGGCAGATATTGGAGGGTGGATAAGGAAGGTCTTAGGATTCCAAGTAGGTCACTTCAGTCTTTCAGAAATATGAGAAAAAGCCTTAGACCAGAGAGCAGATTACTGTGGCTTTTGTCCGGGGAGGTAACCCAGGTGAATACTACCCCAGGCAGGTATTGGAGGGTGGATAAGGAAGGTCTTAGGATTCCAAGTAGGTCCACTTCAGTCTTTCAGAAATATGAGAAAAAGCCTTAGACCAGAGAGCAGATTACTGTGGCTTTTGTCCGGGGAGGTAACCCAGGTGAATACTACCCCAGGCAGGTATTGGAGGGTGGATAAGGAAGGTCTTAGGATTCCAAGTAGGTCACTTCAGTCTTTCAGAAATATGAGAAAAAGCCTTAGACCAGAGAGCAGATTACTGTGGCTTTTGTCCGGGGAGGTAACCCAGGTGAATACTACCCCAGGCAGGTATTGGAGGGTGGATAAGGAAGGTCTTAGGATTCCAAGTAGGTCACTTCAGTCTTTCAGAAATATGAGAAAAAGCCTTAGACCAGCACTGCTCCGTCAGCATCCACGCGCAGAGGGGGAAAAAAGATGAACAAGACAAGGAAGAAGGTTGAGTTGCCTCTAGCAAAACTTGTAAGTTCAGAGCTGTGCTTAACTGTAGAGAATATGGCATTAAAGGCATACCATTTTGCAGTACTGCTCCATGAATAAGGAGTGCAGTTTAATTAATTTGTTGCTACTGCATTTGATATTAATGTGTGCTGCATGCAAGACAACATTATCATATCCTTGCGTTGTGCATAGAAGAATCATCTATGACTCCTACCCTTTATTTATTAGTATTTCATAGCTTTGTATTTAATGATGACAAGAACAGTGTAAGAAACTGAGATATATGGAACCAGTGGGTTACAGCGAAAAAATGCAAAATTATTTTTATTTATTTAGTTATTTATTTTATTAAACAAATGCGCCCACTGTTTTCAGAGATGCTCCAGGAACACTGGGTAAAGGACTTGCTGATGGCCATACAAGTTCATCTGCAGCTTAATCATTTAACTCTCTGAAGAGGTACAGGCAGGAAGGGCGTAGAAGGACAACAGGGAAGGAACTACAATGGCAGAAAGCATAGCTCTCAAATGTCCCATATTATGAGGTACAGCTCTCATTTTGGGCATCTAAACCAAATGTACTACAAGAAAGAGGCAGATTTCTTTCCTACGTAATTAAAATTAGAAGCATATATTCATAATAACTTATGATGCTATGGAATCTGCAAATATTCAAAGCATTACTACAGCTTTCACTCTGCTTTGCACTTTCAGTCTCAGGTTTGGTGATATCAAGCATTTTGCCCAGTTATCACACTCTACATCATACATTTTGGTGAAGAAAGCTGAAGTGTATGTCAATGCAGATATGCAGTGTGTCAGGAAAGGGAGAAACTTAATTAGATGCTTAGAATAAACCCAAGAAAGAAGCTGCATAACTCATTTTGACCACACTTTCTATTCATTTAGGAGCTTAAGATTTATATGCACTTAAACACTTCATAGAATTTGATCACTTCATATAAATAGACTCGAAACACTTTAAACTGTTTTGGACTTAGCAACAGTTTAATGTCCTCAGAAATACCTAGCATTAAAGTACTAAATAAGAGTATAAAAAGGCAGGAAGACTTTCTACCCATATTGTTAGGTTCATGAACATGTTTGCCACAAATACATTTGAAATAATTTGAGTAGCATAATATTGCACATTAGGATGTGGTATTATTAATTAAAATAAGCTATTTTATTGCCATTTATTTCTCAAAGGGGTATCCCGGTTAATGTATGTTACCTGCAATGTTATGCATTAATATATTTTATCAAGCCTTAGGTTTCATTCCAGCTGCTGCTTTAGAACCATAATATTTTGGTAAGGTTTATGTTTGCTTTTAGCTTTAATATCAAGCAGATGATGGATTGTTTGCTGACTTAACAATGAGGAGTTCTTTTACAGTTACAATGAATGGGTTATATTTTTGGCAGATGCATGCTTAATACTGAAAGATAATTAACAAAGGGAGAATACCTTGTGCTGGTAATTTATGCAGATAATTAATAGCGTTGACATGATATGCATGCACAATGAATTTTTTAAAATATGTTGGGATCTACTGTGCTAGCTATGTCTCTGTAAAAGTGCCTGGCAGATTTCTGTTTAGGAATTATTTCTCAGGAGCTGTAAGTCCAATTTAAAGAGATTGTGGTTCTGAGGTTCCTATTTGTTTCTAGTTTAAAAAAAAAGCTTGCAAAAATTGAATATTGAAGGAGAGTGGTGACTGTGTTTAAACTCTAGGTACTGGGTTTCACATGTTTAGCGTAATAGGTACAGAGAAAAAAGACTGAACAGAGGCCTCCTTGGAAAATATCATCTGAAGAAAACTAAATGGCTTAGGGAGGATGATTGACACTTGAAAGGACACTGAAAAAGGAGCATTAACAAGGTCAGAAGTAGGGGTGCCTGGGAGGACTGGTTATTGCAACAGCGGGAAGAAATAGGGGTGCGTGTGGGTGGAGGTGAGAGTTTTCAAGATTATGTAGGAAAATATGGAGCATCCCATTACTGTAAGGCTGGATAAAGTGTCAGCTGTCACCACTTAGCACAATGCAGCAAGTTACTACCGATGATCAGTAATAACATAGTAGATACATGGCAGAACAAAATTCATGTAGGTCCGAGCAGAAAGTAAGGAGCACTATGGCAGAGAAAGACTGGCAGTAAATAAAGCATAGTATAAGCTAACAGAATGCTGTGTTTATTTAGCCATTATATTTTGGTGCAAAGTGTATAGACAAAGATATATTGTGTATACCACACATCTATTCATCATATTAGTAGATTATTTTACAGCTGCTCCTTTCTGTGGAATATAGGCAATTTACACTGCTGATGTATGCCCATGTTGCCACTGTATAATCCTAGCTGTGTCTAAAAATATCACTTCTGATCTATATGCCTGCCTGTCCCTGGAGGAGTGGTTACTACCTAGAAGCTGTAGTTTTATTGGCCATTTTGGGTCAATTCCAAACTCCTTGATCTCTCTCTCTTAAAACCCTACAACTCTCTTTTTGCACGGTTTTGCACACTGAGCAGCGTCGGGCAGCGCCGCCTAAACAGGTTTAAACTATTCCAGGCTCCACAAACTCTGCTCTTCACTTTTTCCCTTAGAACTGTTCAAACTCTCAAAGTAATCACTCTATTCTCTTTCTAAAGCCCTACACTTGCTCAGCTCTTATAAGGAAACACTAACTAACTAAAGCACTACACCCTCCTTGACTTCTCATAAGTATTAGACTCCCGATTGGTCCTTCCTGATCAAGTGAAAAATCAGTTCCCTTCCCTAATCTGATCAGTAAAAACAGTTCCCTATACTAATCTGGTATGTCCAAGGGTCAGTTTCAAGGTTACTCTCCAGTCCAGCTGGTGAATCTGGGAATTTTGAGGCAATGTTACAATTGCCTTATGTACACAGACAACCCTCTCCTCCTTCCAACAAACTCTAATACATGTGAGAGATGCAGTTACACAGCCAAACTGGAGGCAGAGCTCTCTCAACCCAAGACTGGCACAGTCAGTCAGGAGGAAAAGGTAACAACCCACACCACAAATCCAGTCTCACACAGACCTATTGCATCTGCATACCCAACACTTAAACACACAAAAACATACTCAGAGGCTCTAAATACAAATCTGCCTAAACAGCAAAGACCTCCTAAGCAGATATCAAAGCAACAGCCACCCCTCAACAATACCCACAAATCACATATCTCACAAAATCAGTGTACCTCACAGTCACAGCCCTTAAGGCCAAACAACACACCAAATACACTTGTTATAGGGGACTCTATTGTCCGGCACACTGACGTCCCGCTCACCAGACTGAACAAGGAGAAGGTCACTGTAAGCTGCCTGTCGGGTGTCAGGATCCACCACATAAAGCAAGCACTCAGGTCACTCCAACGCAAGTACAAGTATGACTCCGTCATTGTCCATGCTGGTGTGAATGACCTGAGACGTACCTCCCTGGACTACATGAAAAGAGACATAGAGGAGCTCTCTGACCATGTAGCCCAGGCTGGTATGACCCTGACCTTGAGTAGCATCTTGCCCTCACCAAGAATGATGCCACAGTATAAAGACAAAATGATCAGTTTCAACAATTGGCTAAAGTATTGGTGTCATTCAAAGGGGATCCAGTGTCTGTCAGCCTGGGATGACATGCTCGACAAGCCATACTGCTTCGCTAGGGATGGCTTGCACCTGTCACCCTTAGGCTTTTGTATACTGGCCAAGGCTCTTGCCACCCCCATAGTGCCTTTTTTAGGCAAGGCTCAAAGGACAAACCCACCTCCATAGACAACCCAAAGATAAAAAAACTAAAGGTAATGCTACTCAATGCCAGAAGTCAAAACTCAAGATGCACGCACTCAAGACTCTCCTCAGTATGGAGAAAATCGATGTCTGTGCAGTAACAGAAACCTGGTTCAAGGCTCCTGAGAGCACCCCAGCACTACCAGGTTATAACTCATACCATGCGTTTCGGCCCCAAAACTCAGACCGAAGCACAAAAGGAGGGGGAGTATCTATATTCATCAAATATACCTACACCTCCAGGTTAGTGGCACTGCACGAAGCATCGGAAACCATCCATGTGCAACTAACAGTGGGCAAAACTGCCTTTCAGTTTGTAGCCTGCTACAGAACACCCTCCCTATTACAGGAACCCCACTTGGCATTCCTGAGAACACTGGAGAATATGAAGGTCTCTCCAAACACTATGTTATTGGGTGACTTCAACTACCCAAACATTGACTGGGAAAACTACTCAAGCCCAAACACCCTTGCCCAACGGTTCCTTGAATTTATAAACTCTAACGCAATGGAACAACTGGTCACCACTCCCACAAGAGGGAACAACATATTGGACCTGGTCATCACCAACATGGGGACTCTATGTTCCACACCAGAGGTAAACCCCTCATTGGTAAGATCATACCATAAACAAATTTCCCTGTACATCCATATCCCATCCCCACCCCCAGCCAAGGAAATCACTGTAAAGAATTTCTCAAAAGCCAACTTTGCACTTCTCAAGACTGAGGTGGAATCCTTCAAAGCCCCTGAGCCAGAGGATAATACAGCCCAATCCACAGAATCCTTTACAAATGCATTCTATGAGCACCTGCAGGAATGCATGGATCATTCTATCCCAAATAAAACCAAAACTCACTCCTCCAAAAACAGGAGACCGGTCTGGTGGACCCCGGCCATAAATAAGCTATGCAACAGAAGGATGAAGCTACTACATGACAGAGCAAAATCCCAAAAAGGGAAGGCATCTCTGATCAGTATTAGCAAGAAACTTCGATCCCTCATAAAATCATCAAAGGCCAGTTTCGAAAGAAAAATTGCCCTAGACACTAAAGATAATCACAAGGCCTTCTTTAGTTATGTCAGGAACATGGGCGGAAACTCCCAGATATGCTTTGAATTGTTGCATAACGGTACAAAATATACTGAACCTACAGACATAGCCAACATCCTAGCAGACAGATTCAGCGCAAACTTCTCCCCCCTTCCCCCCAAAGGAGCAAATGCCTATCCCAACTGAATGTAACCTCCTTGACATCAAAGATGCACAGGTGAAAGCTGCCCTCTCCAAAGCAAAAAACACAGCATCTATGGGACCGGACGGTGTCCCAAGCTGTGTCTTACACGAGCTCCAAGAAGAACTGAACCCTCACATTAAGTCACTGTTCAAACTTAGCCTTATTACAGGATATGTACCCAAAGAATGGCGTACAGCTACAGTGGTCCCACTCCACAAAGGTGGTGCCACAACGGACCCCGGAAACTATCGCCCCATAAGCCTGACTAGTCTGGTCTGTAAAGCTATGGAGTGTATTATCATGGAACTCATAAACAAAGACATTGGGAGCCTCCAGACACTGGACCCTACCCAATTCGGCTTTGTTAAGGGCAGATCTTGCCTCTTAAACCTAGTTGATTTCTTTTAAACAGTTACCAAAGCCATAGATGAGGGCAAGGTAGTCCACACAGCCTACCTGGACCTCGCAAAAGCCTTCGACACAATACCCCACTCGGGCATCATAAATAAGCTTACCAGCTTAAATATCAACCCCTATATCACAAGATGGGTTGCAAACTGGCTCAGAGATAGAACCCACATGGTCAGAATCGCAGGTGCCATGTCTGAATCCAAACCAGTTACAAGTGACATCCCACAGGGCTCAGTTCTGGGACCTCTCTTGTTCGGTATATACTTCTCTGAGGTTCAGGCTAACACGGGGGGATTATGGCTGACAAAGTTCGCAGATGACTGCAAACTGGGGGCCATAATCGAATCTCCAGCTGACACAAGCATCCTCCAAAAGGGTCTCACAGAGACGGATGCTTGGTGCCAGAGCCATGGCCTCAAGCTAAATGCTAAAAAGTGCATAGTCATTCCCTTTGGGAAAAACAGGGTGCCCACAAATTACCACATAGGTGGTAATCCATTAAGTACAGAAGAAGTAATTAGAGATTTGTGGACCAACATAGATAGTAATCTCTCCTTTGATAATCATGTTGCCAAAGTGGTTAGAAAGACCTTCTGTATAGCCCACCTTATCACGAAAGGGTTCGCATCTAGATCAAGAGAGGTCATTGTGCCCCTCTACTCGTCACTCATCAGGCCCATAATTGAATACAATGCCCCTTTTGGGATGTACCTTACCCGACACCTGCAGCAACTGGAGAGACCCCAAAAGTACCTCACCAAGAGGATCATGGACTACAAACAGATGTCCTATGCAGCTCGACTAAAGAAACTCCAGCTCTACTCAGCTGCTTACCGCCTACTCAGAGGCGATCTATGTCTGACGTACAAAGCCATGTCAAACCCAGAATTAATGGACATGCTCCACCTCAAAAAATCCAAGTCCCTTAGAGCTACACGCTCCAGGCACCTAAACCTCAGCACAAAAGTAAATAGGACATGCTGGAGGGACAGATTCATTTCCCAGAGGCTCCTCTCACTCTGGAATAGAATCCCAATTCATGTTAGACATAACCCCTCGCTGACCCTCTTCAAGCGAAATTTGGACGCGTGGATGGGAAATCGCAAATTTACCCCTGGGATCTCTCCTGTGTCCCTGCTAGACAGAGGCACAGTAAACTAATCTTAAAAGGGTACCTTCTGTGACCTACTTTACAGAGGCACGGTAGGCTAATCTAATAGGGAGGCGGAAGCCAAATACACTCTGGCTAGGCTTATAAATGCCCTAGGGCAGATAGCCTAGTATCTACCTATGAACATATGAACCTATATTGGTGTCTAGTGAAGAAGTAAATGAATACATAAACTCCTTCCAGCTATTTGCCTCTTGCCATTCTGTTACAGGTACTCGTCTTGTTCCTGCTGGTGGATTATGTAGATTCAGTTTCTGACAACTGCTTGACATCTGTGTGATATGAAAAGACACAGTACAAGTTTATGTTTTTTTGTGTTTCTTAACTTAAACATTCTGTTTGCTGAGTTTTGTTGTGCTGCTGTGTTGAATGCACATGACACTTGAGTTTTGAGTCTGATAGATGGTGCCTGAACACATCTGTATGATTCATAAAGAGCTTATCCTATGCCCTAGATTTTTTCCATGGTAAAAAAGATATTTCCCTCCGCCACATAGTAGTAATAATAAGGTACAATGAGTGTAATGTAATGAAGTGTGAGCTTTGTTTGACCCCTGAGCTCCTAACTGTTACAAATCAGGGAAGTCTCTCATTCTCACAAAGAAATGCATTGGTTGTTTGTGACTGGTCCAAAGTAAAAGTGTGAGACAGCCAGTGGTTAGGTATGAATAAAAAGGCCAGTCTATGAGGTTCATGGATTATGCATGATATGAATTATGTAGCATTCCCTTTGGCATATAAGTGAATTTGTCCTCCTCTAAAACTGTTTAATTTCACCTGTATATAAGCCTTGTGCTTGCTCATAGTTGTGCACTGGTTAGCAGTGCCTTGTATAAATGTGAACGCCTAGAAACAATTTTTTTTTGCTGGGCATCAGTCAGTGAAGCTCTCCCAGGTTCCCTGCTGCTCTGCAAGAAACACAGCTGCACACTTCTGTACTGCAGGCAACTCAGCTGAGCACTGAGCAGTGTTGCCCCACTTTTCATCCCTGATCTTCTATAGAATAAGTCCCTTTGTTGATCTCAGAGTAGTATGCCCTCTCACAAATTAGTACTTAAGAATTACCTGCTACTATGGACAGTCAGTTTCCCAGGATTTCTCGAGCCAGCCTGATTGACATGGGCATCCTAGGAAATGTAGCAATTGCCTCATGTATACTGACAACTTGCTCCTAACGCAAACAAATACAGTATGTGAGAGATGTAACTACACCATGAAACTAGAATCAGTCCTCTCACATAACAATAAACAAGACATCAAACAGGTTGTCAGCACACACACACCTCTCCACTCACACAAGATAAGATCAAGCACATAAACCCACATATGTGGAGCTACTCAATAAGAGCCTACCAAAAGACCAGAGACCTCCCAAGCCCAAATAACCAAGGCTCTTGCCACCCCTATAGTGCCTTTTTTAGGCGGTGTTCCAAAGACCAAATTACCACCGTAACAGCTACAAACAAATGCAATCTGAGAGTCATGCTGCTCAACGCTAGAAGTCTAAATCTCAAAATGCACTCGCTTGAAGCACTCCTTAAAATGGAGAACATCGACATTTGTCCTGTAACAGAGACCTGATTCAAGGCAGCAGAAAGCACCCCTGAGCTACCAGGCTATAACACATTCCACACCTTTCGGCCCCAGAACTTGGACCAAAGCTCAAAAGGCAGTGGTGTTTCCATATTTATAAAGGATGCACACACCTACAGACTGGTAGCCCAACATAACCCATTTGAGATACTTCAGGTGCAGCTAACATTGGGTAAGACAGCAATTGAGATTGTAGCCTGCTGTAGGTCCTCAACCATGTCCAAAGACTAACACTCAATGTTCCGAAGCTTCCTGGAGAATATTAGGGTCCAACATAACACTCTCATACTGGCAAATTTCAACTACCCCTCCATTAATTGGGAAAACTACTCATGTATCAAGACACTTGCCCAATGCTTTCTGGAATTCATTAATTCCAATGCTATGGACCAGCTCGTTCTTACTCCCACTAGAGGTAGCAACATCCTTGACCTGGTCATCACTAACATGGGCGACCATTGTCTACACCAATAGTCAACTCCTCCCTGGTTAGATCCGACCACAAACTAATCACCTTGAAAATCCCCCCCCCCCACCCCCACCCCACACACACAAAGGTAACCATCATGAAAAACTTGACCAAAGCTGACTTTAGGCTCCTAAAACAGAGGTGGCTAACTTCACGGCACCCATGCAAATGGAGAACAGTTGTATGACCGCCGAAGCATACCCTAATGCACTGTACGAACAAGTACACAAATACATGGATCTCGCCATACCCAATAGAACCAAGATGCTCTCCTCAAAAAAAAGGAAGCCAATCTGGTGGTCCCCTGCCATAAATAAACTCAACAACAGAAGGAGGAAAGTGATGCGGAATAAGGCGAAGTTCCAAGACTGGAAAAACTCACTTATCAGCCTCAACAAAAGGTTGAGATACCTCATCAAATCCTCTAAAGCTACCTATGAAAACAGAATTGCAGCAGATAGTAAAGACAACAACAAGGCCTTCTATAGCTATGTAAAGAATCTCCACGGCAATACTCACATTTGCTCTGAGCTACTGCACAATGGTACTTCCTATACCGACCCAACATATATTGCCAATACACTGACCGACAGATTCAGTGCTAAATTCACCCCTCTCACCCCCCCCAAAGGACCAATCACAACACCAGTAGATTGCCAGGCACCCAGTATTACTGCTGCACAGGTTAAAACAGCATTGTCCAAGACCAAGAATACAGCTTCTGTGGTACCTGACAATATCTCTGGCTGTGTTCTACATGAACTACAGAGTGAACTGGTACCACATCTGTGTGCCCTATTCAATCACAGCCTCGTCTCAGGCTTTGTCCCTACTGAATGGTGCACCCTTTCCACAAAGGAGGAGCAACTACAGACCCTGGGAACTATCACCCCATTACCTGACAAGTCTGATATGCAAAGCTATGGAACGCATCATCATGGACATAATAAACAAGGATATAGGGAATCTCCAAACTCTGGAACCTACACAGTTTGGTTTTGTGAAGGGTAAATCATGCCTGCTCAACTTGGTCGACTTCTTTGAATCAGTTGCCAGAGCTGTGGATGAAGGCAAGGTGGTTCATACAGCCTACCTTGATCTGGCCAAGGCTTTTGATACCATTCCCCACTCAGGAATCATAGAAAAACTTGCTAAGCTGGGCATTAACCCCATATCACTAGGTGGGTTGCAAACTGGCTCACAGATAGAACCCTTACTCTTACTATATAGTGACATATGTCACTAAGAATGTTGCATCTAGACTTAAATATCCATAATTTCAAAAACTGTACCTTGCCATCTTGGTGCAAGGGAGTTCTGGATTATATTGGGAATAAAGAACTCTCTTGGTAGTCCCAGTTTTAACACCAACATTTTCCAAATATTGCAAGGTATCATTGAAAAAAGTTTCCCAAGAAATTCTACTCACAGAAGTAACTTTGCAAGGTAGGTAATACACAGAACAATAATATACAATTATTTATCACAGGTGTTGGCCAAATTATTTGCATCTGAAGCTTAACCTATGAAGGTTAGGAGTTGCAGGGTCTGAAATTAAGTACACTATGGGCCCAATTCCAAAATATTTGCTCTCAGTGTAAATAACCACTTACACTAAGAGCAGGTTAAGACCAGGTGTTTTAGAATCTGGCCTGCTCTGTAAGCCTGTTTACAGATAGGCCTTTCACCGAAGTAAGTCACTAAAAACAAGTCTTTCGGAATCAGGGAAGGCTTAGACTGACAGCAGCTCTTACTGAATCTGGCCTGATATACTGCAGTATACTTCCCTTCACATGTATCATGTAGGAAGCAAAACATTAATGGCCTGAACCTGTTTTTTTTTCCAAGTCTTACCAAGGTACAACAACTCTGTTATAATGCACTGAAAGATGAGTATGGAGAATATTTTGACACAGATTAATGAGTTTACAGCAAACCATTCCTCTAATCATACAAATCCCTCTGAAAGGCAACACTTCCCTTTCTTTCACCTTTAATGAATGTATGGCATTAATGAGCTGAGGAAGCATATTCTGTGGCAAAGTGGAAAGAAAATGCCATTCTGTCTTTTTTTTCACTTGTCACTGGAAATATCATTATTCAGAATTAAGAAGTAGATATTGTAAACTCTAGCAACATTAGAGATACTGTAGCACTATAAAACTAACTCAATATCAAGCTTTTATTCATAATTAATGACTTGTGTAACAGTATTTGAGAATATTTAAAAATAAGAGAAGAGTGTGCTGTTACATTTTGATAATTGCCAGGATTAATTAATGAAGTATGCATAATGCAAGGAGTTTGCTCTATGTATAAACATACATTTAAGATTGCATTTTAGAGACTCAGTATCTAGCAAATGTCAATACCCTCCCCTTCCCAAGCCCAACAGCCTCACAGCTATATCATGAAATTCATTAGCAGTGAAGTAAGCAAATGATCTGTGTGCTAATAAGATGCAAGATTAAGCGTTGTCTGCCTTGCTTAGGGAATGTCAAGATATAATATACACATTATGCACACTGACGCACACACACACACACACACACACACACACACACACACACACACACACACGTAAATGTATGAGCTGTGGTCATCTGGCCTCAGCAATTATAAGTGCAGACTACAGCTGTGTTTGTGTAGGTGGGTCTGGGTAAGGGATGAGATGGAACAGGAGAAGGGGCGGCATGAGTACCCCCACAGTTCTGGCCTCTACACTAACAGCATATCTATTTTAGAGAAATGAAGTTTTATGTAGCATTTTACCTGGTATAAAGGTCTTTCACTACTACTCCAGAAATAGCAACGTGGCATACAAATGTATATCTGTTAATGAATCATTCATTTATGCCACTTCATGCAAACCCAAGTAACATAACAAGCCACCTTTTTCTGCTATCCACAGTATTTGAAGAAGCTGGAAAAAGGGAAAGATGAGTGAGAAGTCTACTCCTGGAATAAAGCATGATTACGGACCGTCAATGTTTGTGTGTGTGTGTGTGGGGGGGGGGGGGACTGTTACGTATGATGCAGGACTGACATTTCAGGAGGAAGTGTGATAGAATCTATGATAAATTAAGCATACTTCCACTGAAGAATTGAAAAGTGGGGAGAAGTCTGAAGGTACAATATAAGTATACAGGTACTAGAGAAATGACAAATATGGGAAGGCAAAGGTGTTGCTATACAAAAGTTCTTGTGACAGAGACATGACAACTGGAAGGGGAAGTGCATGGTGGGCATTACATTCATAACATAACACAACTTGGGAACAACAAATAGGGTATGGTGGAAGCATACCTCCCAACCTCTTGGTGCAAGAAATCTGGACAAAGCCTAAAATAATGGGGACAAAGTTCCAAAAATATGGACATATTTTAAATATTGCTCTTATAAACTTAGAAAGTTGCTAAATTGCACAGTTTGTGTTAGCATTTATATGAAGCCTGAAATTCAAATGTATTCCATTATTAATGTATTCCATTATTTAGTGGCCTTAATCATTAGTAATTTGCCAGGAAACCACACATTTTTGGAGGAACAGACCAAAAATATGAGTCAAAAATCTGGGCATTCTGCAAAAATCTGGACAATTGAGAGGTATGGATTTTACAGTGCAATAAAATTAGGTATAACATTCTATCCTTTTGGTGTCTGTGTTTAATGACTGCATTTAGATATATCATGGTCACTTTTTGTCAGAGTAATGTAGTGATGCTACTATAGGTGGGTTCCATGGTGGTATGTGGCCCATGTTTACTCTGGACTTCACTGAATTTACTGTTCTTCTGATCTTCCTGGAGTTTTACCAGGCCATTCTAACTGTGTGTGCCTCTTGAACTCAATAAGTATTTGAATAACTGATTTCACTGGAGTCCCTGGGAAATTTTGTCTGGATTGTTTCTAATCATCAATTCAATGCAGTCACAGGCAATTTTGTTCTGGATTGTTTGCAACGGTTTATTCTCATGAAAATGTAGACAGATAGTAAACATTATATAAACTATTCAGTAACTGATATTACTAATCCTTGCATATGCAATCACTTATACCAATATAATTAAATCTCCATAGTTGTTTTAGAATGCTTTGAAACTGTTATACTTTACAATTATCATGCAATTTACTTCAAGAAATTTATTATACACATATTACTAACAATTTTGTTTTATTTGGAGATACATTTTCATTCCTTTTATTATCTAAACATTAATAGCAGAGTAGGAATTATGCCTCATAATTCTCCCATCAGCTGAGTGTAGCAACCTGAATCTCATACCTTCCTCTTGACATCTTCTGATTGCTGGGATAAACTCTCTTCTGTCAGATGTACAGTGAACAATCATTTTACACAAACACTGTGGTTCCCTGAGTTGTTAACATTTTCCCTTCTTCCACAATTTTGTAAACAGCAATTTTTCTCCAGCTATGCCCCTTTCTCTGGCAGGCTATAAGGTAGAAATCACTGCCACCAACCACTAATATCAGCTTAAAAAGGCCCTTACAAAAGGGTGTCCAATTATTACTGTGCAATATTATTATCCAAATAGTAAGTGTGACCCAGGGCTAAAGTTATTGGAGTGGCTTGGCCAGTATCACTATATACATGCAATGTAATCTAGAGCTTAAATTATCTCTACACAAAACAGCCACTGTTGAAAGGTTTAGAAATATTTAATAATAAATAATATAAAACACAAGACAATACTTCTTATTACACAGTGCTAGTCAAGAGTTCAGAGATCACAGTACAATGCTTAAAATAATACAGTAGAATAGTTCTGACATCAATACAGAAAAACAGCTAGACTAAACTTACTATTTTCTGTCTATATCTAAGAGCAATCACAGTTCTAAATAAACTTACTTATAGAGCAAAGCAGAGTACTGGTGAGTTGTCAGCTTTAGACAAAATCCAAAATGCTCTCTCTCTCTCTCTCTGTCTCTGAGAAAGTCCTTTAAACTGATAATACATCCTGCTGACTCATTTTAGATTAAATCATTCTTAATAATTCTCTGGTTTCCCAGGCTAACAGAAACTCTACATTTACATTTCTTAGTAAGCTTGCACCTGGTCAGGAAACCACAGCAATTAAAGACATTATATATGTAAAATCTAACAATTAACTCTGGTCTCAAAACAATAGAAATAATCTGCTGGTTAAGACCCCATGGCTCCAAGCCCTGAGATCAAACAGTCATACAAGGCTTTTCTTATCAGCTTTCTTCCAGCAGAGTGCACTGCTGTTACATTTTTTGATGTTCAATATTTAACACAATTTTCTTCCATTTAGGAGAATAAGCCTGTGGCTTATATTAATATTTACAAATGACAGAATTATCTACAAAATTATATCTCCTTAGCCTTCTTTTCATCCCCTAAGCTTACTCATAGTGTGAAAACTCTTTTATTTATATAAAAGACACACTTATGCCTCTTTTATTTTGACTTTCTGTATTCTACCTGTAATCTGAACTGTACCTGCCTACTGCACTGCAAAGTATTTCTGCCCTTTCTGTAATTTTTCCACTGTACCTGCCTTTGGCACTGTGAAGTATTTCTGTCCTCTTTGATTTTTTCCAGCCTAACTTCTAATGTTCTTTGTAAATATAAAGGTTTTATTTCCTCTTATCCCAGACCTATTTCTCCCAGACTATAGTATATTATTAGACCTATTTTTAGTATTGTACCCGAATTTTAAAATGGGAGGTACTTAGACCTCTATGATAATTTCTGTATTAACCTGTAACAACATTGTATGTAAACATTTTTTTTTGCTATTTTTTGCACGGAGCTTATCTCCCCGGGCCTCTACTGAAAATGGACATGTACCCAGTTAGACTAGCCCAGTCAACAAATGTAAAATAAAAAAAATTTATAGGTAGGTACTAGGCTATCGGCCCAAGGGCCTACGTAAGCCTAGCTAACAAGGTTCCCTGGCTTACACCACCCAAGAAAGTTATTTTCCTGTGCCACTGTCAAGCAGAGACACAGAACTGATCCCCGGGGTGTATTTCTTGTCCTTTTCTAGTTGTTTTTCCTCTTATTTTCTACAAATTTCTTCTTTGCTGACATTTTCAGTATAGTCAATATTCAGTAACTGAATTTGCCCACATTGTCATCCTTTTAGGCTCCTTTACTTATCTTTTCTTTTTACACTGGAAACTCTAATTAATCTGCTTTTGAGAGTCAGCCATCTTGGAATTCAAGACTGTAGTTTTGCCGTCTGTGAACATCTAATTGACTTAACCATGTTATTTTGGTTTATGCATTATAAGGAGAGATTCTCTTCTAAGTGAGACTTTGTGTTTTCAATATGTTCACTAGACTGTAATTTCAAAACACCAAGCAGTTTGAATAAGGCATTTTATTTGAAGTAAAATAATAAAAGCAAGGCAATCACAGATAATAAGCCTTCATCACAATTGACTCATCAGATTTTTTCAACACCAACAGACAGCCCATGTTTATAATAAGCCATCAGTTAATCAACCAATCAGTAGCAGTGGGGTGAAGGAAGGCATTTGGCATGCCCTGGCCACAAAGTGTTAGAGGGTGTGAATGAGACATCACAAACCATCAATCCCAATCCAATAATATGTTATGTATCAACTGTTGCAGTAAGGAGAGCTGGATTCTTCTCCTTACAGGCCCCATGTTCAAGCCCATCTTTAAGGTTTGTTGTATTATGTTTTACTGGTTTGTGGTTTGACGATGTGTGAATAGATTACAAGACAGTTGACTATAGCTAACAGAAGCGTATGCATATATATATATATATATATATATATATATATATATATATATATATATATATATATATATATATATGTCTATACAGAGAGAGAGAGCGAGTAGCACAGTGTGATAGTTTTCACCAGAGTTCTGCTGCAGACTGATGTGAAATGATGCAAATATTGTTTAAATAGTTGTAAAATAACTACTGTTTAAAGAAAGCAGATTTTTTTTGTAGTCTGCTGGAAGGCTTTCTGCCTATTACAATGACCTAACAGTGTGAATGGTTTAGTCTGTAGAACACATATGTACTAGGCACATTGGGGATGCAAATGTAGCAACATGGTGTATATACACACACATATGTGTATACATATACATTATATATATATATATATATATATATATATATATATATATATATATATATACCCATAGACTGTGGAAATAATTTGCATGTAACAGTCTGTCTTTCCACATGTTGGTGAGAGTGACATATATTATCCAGCATTTCCACAAGTCTGCTGTATTTATGCTTTCACAGGTTCCAATGACAGAGGGTCCAGCACAATGGACTGGTGCATGCCTGATGCCGGTGCATCCATTGTATCTGATAACGGTAGCACCATGTACATGGTATAGTTTTACAATACAAAGGAACCGTCAGCAATGCTAACACTGGAGCGAAGATGCACGTCCTTCACAGCTGAGATAAAAGCGATGGGCAGTATGAATATTTGTCATCCCCTATGTTAAGGCTGGACATCCTGTCCAGGTTAGACCTAACTAGGCTACATACAAATAACCACCACATATGGTATCAGTGAACCCACCATCTCTGAGGGGCATGCACCCACCATAGGGTACAGTCAGATAGATTTCCATTACCACAATGGCTCCACAACATTTGATAACCTGGATGTTACCCTTGACATTAGTCAGCAACTGTGCTGGTCAGCAATCCACACACAGTTGGCTGGTCAGTGATCCACACACACAGATATTGAATGTGCCAAGGAACCAACCACTGCAGAGACTGCAAGAATTCATATAATGCATGCTGACTGATGTAGCATATAGGGCCTAGAAAACACATGACTGCTAAGGCCAGAGATAGGCATGTTGGCATCCACTGGTACACCTATGTGGATATTAACAAATAGCCACAGTGACATGCTAGTGTCCAGGTGCCTACTGTGCAGCCGTAAGTCAAGCTTACACAGATGGCACACATTGTTCCAGAAACTGCACCACTGTAGTCTTCATCTATGGCTGTCTCCACCAAGAGGCTCTCTTCCTTATCCACTATATGGGCATTCAAAGTTCTATACCATCCTACTCCCCAGATGGCTTGCTGCATGCAACACCTAGCCATGGCTGTTTGTGAGGGTGTGCATGCTGAGTCTACTGCATCCCCATGTGAGGGGCAACAGCAAGAATCCCATACATGCTGCTAAAGTGGTACTCCATCCAATGGACACTATCTCTCCAGTTGTGATACAGCAGTACCACATGGTAGGGACTGCCAATGATCACAGCATGGAAGGACCAGGCCGACACTGGAGAATGAGGTCTCTGACTCTGCCAGCCTCCTAACCAAATGCATGGCTCCCACATCCATTTCCCATAGCCCTTCCAGCAGTGGTAATATTACTGGTCCCTGTCACTGTGCCTCACCTCCATTTGTGCAAATGAATATGACTGTCCACTGCCCACCTCCATAGCTTGTGTGAGGACAGTAATGCCAAATGCACAGTGTGACCAGACAATATTTTGCTAAGTATTGTGTCTGCCGCTGACTCACATGCGGTAACTGTGCAGCCAGTCCCTCTGAACCCTCATCACCCGACTCTTGAATTTCTTTCTTTTTTTGCTTCTCATGGTCACAATGCATCTCTCTACATTATATGATGAAAATAGTTCACCAGGGTTGCTGGCTTCATCAGGAACTTTAAATATATTTTCATCCTAACAAAACTTGTAGGAAACAAAGCCCCCACTATTGCCTTTAGTATAGTCCCTAGTGTATGTAAGCTATATGCATCCACTACATGTCCCAAGTACTGTAGTCCTGCTGTGAAGAACATACATTTATTTCTGTTGAGATGAAAACTTGTAACTCTCAATCTTCTCACCACTCCATCTTAGTTTTACTAATGTTGCTGTGTGTTCTCTTAACAACCAGGATATTATCCAGGCACAACATTTAACACACTCTCTTTAGTACTTTGAAATGCAACAGACCCAAATGACAATCCAAAAAGTAAACATTTACATGTATTAATTTATGAGTGTTTGCAGTCAATTATTTCTTAAACTGATCATGTAAAAATCATTTGTTTATCAGTGTGTCTCATGCCTAATTTGAAAGCCTGTCCTACCTAAAAGCTCTACCATGTCTGGTATGGTGTACTCTTCTAAAGAAGATGCTTAGTTAATAGCTAACTTATAATTTACACACTTAATAGTTCTATCGGGTATAGTTATAGATAACAGAAATGTGGCCCATTTTGAATATTTCATAAGGGGTATGCAATAGTACATGTACATTTCTGTTCTCTCCAGTAAGGCATATTGTGCATACATTTCAGACACAAACAATTTCCTTTTCAACATAAACGTCTGTACAACTCAGTTTGATATACACATGACATACAGTTCTAATACATTTTTAACACCAGCATCTTGTATGAATCAGTTTGATATTCACAAATGACATATAATTATTTACACAATTCCAGCTAGCTGTGCTGGCAGTACCTCCTTTCATCACACAGGGCATGCATAATAATCAGGTGATATGCAGTTCAGAGAGAGTTGCACCACTTTCCAGAGCCTTAAGTGGATACTGTATTGTAACACAGTAATCAAGGGCTAGTAACCAGATGCTGCCATCCTTCATACTATAGATAACAATGACAGCCAGAACAGAAACAGTGCTTGCACATACAGCACTTCCAAAACATGGCAGACACACAAAAATGTAACTATGTCATACCACATATTTTTGTTTGGAAACTGACAGCAGTGATTGCTATGTAAAGCAAAGAAAGCCACTGAGAGGGGACCCTTGCTGCATTACTGCAGAAACTTACTACTGTGCCAACAGCAAAATATTAACTCAAATGGTTCAAAAATTACAAAACCACCAGGGTGCAAACAATTTTTTATACAATTAACATTAAAATTATTTTCTGATGGTATACTTTATAGCTTCATGTTAGGCCTAGTACTATCATTCTCTTTATAAATAATTTACTAAGTGATCTAATAAATGTAAATATATGACTTCATGCAGATGACCTATTTTTACCATGCAGTGAAATATTATTTAAATCACTGAAACACACCCCATGCTTCTTGGTATAACACAATGATTCTTTCATGCTAGCCCAACACACATGTTCAACATTTTTGGAAGCTTGGAAGGTAGATAGAAGTTGTGGTCATTTACAAATGTTAGGTTGTTGGTGAGATCTCAATTTATCCCTGTGAAAATATCTTTAAACAATTAAAATACATACTTTATAACTCTGATGCAAGCAAAGCCATAGTACAAAAAACAAAAATGCATCCTTCTCTCTGACCCCCAGAATACATACTTGTGAGAAAACCACCTTAAATAAGACTGGTGAATATAACATGCATGCTGTTTTGAGTATGTTTTAATCAATGGACCATTTAGTTGAAAGCAGACAACGAGTCCTGAGGTTGTTTGATTGTATCATGTTATATTAAGCAAATAGGTTCAGGAAGCAAAGCTCTCTGCTTGAAATATAAAGTGGAATTACTATCCACTGCACCCAGAGCTTCTGGTTTTAGCTTTTTTTTATTCTCAATTTTCAGTGAACTGGCCATCCATTAAAACAGACTCAAAATAATATACCATATCCAATAATATATGGTACTTTCTATTGCTATTTATTTTTATTTTTTTACTTATCCTTTTGAATGCCAGGTTAGTCCCACTAGGCTAGGGAAGTCTTGGGGTGGCATTTATACTACTTGAGGATATTTGAGATATGGGACAGCATCATTTCGTCACTAGGTATTGAACCCAGAGAGGTAAGAGCATTTATTTGTATTAGCAAAGATACTTTTTGTCACATTTTTTTGAGGACACACAGTATATGGAAAAATTCTTAGAACAATATGAAAAAAGAAAGAATGAAAACCCTTAGAACTTATATGTAGCACAATCGTTTAATGGGGAAGCAAAACAAAAAACAGTATTTATACAAGTTTGAACTGAAGTTGAAAAGACTATTTAAAAATGGTGTATAGTGATGTAATGGACATTACAAAGATTTATGACAATAGAGGTTTATGGACTGGGGGGTGGGAATATGGTGTTATACTGAAAATGCAAAATGCCAAAATAATGCATTTGCCCTGTATAATTAATGTGGAAGGGGGTAAGGGGTTGGTTAGATACTGGAGACAACCAAAGACATGTTTTTTGTGTGGTAAAAATGGCCAATTAATTAATAATTGTGACAAAAAGAAATGTTTTATGTGTGGTAAAGCTGGTCATAAAACAAACAAACAAAAAAAAAACAATTTGAACAAAAATGAAGAAAGTGTGAAAGTAGGACATTCATGGATGGACTGTAATGCTAAAGGGAATCATATACAGGAAACAAAGTTAGACCAAGATAGGAAGAATGTTTTAGTAGACAATATAGAAGAGACACAAAAAGAAAAAAAATAAATGAGGAAGTTATAAGAATGGAAATAAAAGAATGTATGAAGTGGGGAAAAAAGAAAAAGAAGGAGAGATAGAGGAAGAAGTAAGTAATTCAAGTGATGAAAGTGAAGATAAATGGGTAAGAGTTAAAAGTAAAATAAATTATTTGCGGAAAAGAGTGAAAGATAGAAAACCCAAATTTTAAAAAATATAGGTATAGAAGGAAACAAAAAAGGAAAAGGATAAATACAATGGAAACTTTTTTGGCAAAGTAAGAATCCTAGCCATAAATGTGAATAGTATAAAGAATGTTCAATGAAGGCTGGGGGTGTTGGAATTGTGCAAATTGTTAGATATGGATATTATAGTATTAACAGGCATAAGCATATCAACAGAAGAAGAAAGAATACAAGTAAATGGGTTATGGGAAAGCAAGGTTATATGGAACTTAGTAGAAGAAATTTGCTTAGGTATGACAATTTTATGTAGAGGATGTATAGAAATTCTGGATTATACATTAGTAGTATTAGGATGAATAATAATATTAGATATAAGATAGGGGAACCAAATATATATATAGGCTGATTACCCTTCATGCATACAATTTACAGAAACAGAGAGAGATTATGTTTAGGAAAATATTTGACTGTGTTTGTGTGAATATGGAAATAATAATAGTGGGAGACTTCAATTGTGATTTAAGCCATAGCAGAAAAGAAAGGGCAGACTTAAAGGTTATTTCAGATATGATTAAAAGTGGTAAAATGTATTTATGGAAAAACAAACAATTTGAGAAGTAAAATTGAGTATTTTATAGAATTATTTTATAGAATTGGAGAGTTTAAGGATATTACATCAAGGAAGTAAAATTACAGTTTTTTTCAGACCATGAAGCAATTTGGATAGAGATTCAAGAAAAATTAGGTTATATAAAATAGGTAGACATATAAAAACAATTAATGAATCAGACCTAACTGAGTAAAAAAGGAAATAATACATCAGCTATGGATAGATCATATAAATATGAGAATATTCTATAAAGCTTGGACAATTTGGTAGATTTGGTAGATTAGTTTAAAAGAAAAATACCCGTGGTGGTGGTGCTGTGGTAGCATTGTCACCTCACAGTAAGACGCTGTCCGGTTTGATTCTCAGCTAGAGTGTCTTCGGCGTGGAGACATGCGTGAATGGGCGTACCTTTGTTGAAGGTTGTGCATCAGGGCTGGTAACTCGGCACGTAAAAATCAACTACCAATCATTAGCGGATCGGAGTTCTGCTGTGGCGACCCCTAACCGAGAAAAGCCGAAAGACACATTAGTTTAAAAGAAAAATATAGAAAAGAAGTATTAGAATGTCAAAGGACAAAAAAATGCAAGACAGTTGCAAGTATAAGGAAATCAGTAACCAGGCCTTCAAAAACATAATGGATAATAAGGTTGTTTTAGAAAAAGAAAAAAATAAATATATGAAATGAACCAAGATAAAATTAAAAAATGTTATTCAAAGAAAGATATTTTTACAAGGAAAAAAAGAAAAGAAGAAGAAGTCGCACCATACTTAAGTAAAATGGTTACAGAAAATATATGAATAAGAGAGTTATGGAATGATGAAGAAAGTATAGTTAACACACAAAAAGAAATAATGCAGACAATAAAAAGACATATTTTGGATACTTTTTCCGTATGTGAAACTAGAAGTAAGTATAAATGGGACTTAAAAAAATAACTGAAGTAGACAATGATAGAATGGAAGAAAAGAATATAATGAAAGAATTGAAAAATGTGTAACAGTAAATGTAGAGGGAGCTACAAGTTTAGACAGACCTGAATATATAATGTATAAGGATATGCAAAAATGGCAAAAAAAAAAAAAAAAAAAAAAAAAACATTTTTAGAGGCGTTAAATGAATGGTTGAAGAAGGGGTAAATGATGAAAAATATGTATGGGTGCAATGAAATTTATATGAAAAAGGGCAAAAAGAACAGACATAAAAAAATGAGAGTTCACATGTGCTAAATAATGTTGATTATAAGATCTTTATGAAGATAGTAGAAAAAAGAATTGTAAGTACGGTTAATATGTAAGCTATCAAATGAAACAATCTTTGGTATAAAAGAAAAGGAAGTCAAGAACTTTTAATGACAATAAAAGAATTGGTAGATGATGTAACAAATAGGAAAACAGAATTGAAAATAGTAGGAGATGTAAGTAAAGCATTTGACAAGATACAACATGAAGCACTATGGGAAAATTTTGGAAGAATATAATATGAGTTATAAAATAATCAACATTTTGAAATTTGTATATAGCAAAAACAAAGTGAAACTAGTGGTTAATGGCTGGTTTAGCGCGATAATAGAAATAAAAAGTGGTATTAAACAAGGATGCCTGGCAAGTAGTATTTTATTTGCATTAATTATGAATGCAATAATCAGCAAGATAAATTTAGTATTATAGGAAACTAAATAGTATATACCAGAGGGAATTTCAATTCCAGTAATGTTTTCTTATGCATATGATTTAGTAGCAGTGGTGAAAAATAAAGAGTGGATGAGTATAGCTATTAAAATATTTGGCAAAAATTAGGAGTATTATGTTTGAGTATTAATAAGAAAAAGAGTAAAGAACTGAGATTCACAAGAAAATAGAAGGTATTTTATTCAATAAAGAAGAAATAGAAATTTTGTGAATAAGGTTTGGTAATGAGCATCAGAGAGTGATGCAGTGGAAAGACATAATACGTAAGATAAGAAGTACTGTATTTGTATATTTTAGAGAACATTTAAAATTATGTATAAGAAAAAGCATGTCTAATTAAATCAGTAATATTAGGTAAGACAACACATCTAGCAAGTGTATTTATGATACCATTGGAATGTGAAAAATAATTTTTGACTATGATATTTACATTTATACGGGGATCTAGACTAAACCATATTAAGAGAAGAATCCTATATGTTATTGAAAAGGAAGGAAGTTTGGGTTTAATAAATCCAATTTTATATATAGCATGATTGAATTTCACAAAATATTAATAGGAATAAAAGAAAATGGAAAATTATTAATGAAAATAATGGATGAAAAATATAAAGCAATTTGGGAAAAGCTTAACTGTTTAAAAAGAAGTAAAGGAATTACTTGCACAGAAATTAAACTATATCAAGATAAAATATTATTATAGAAGATTGATTTAAGTAATATAGAAAAAATAGGAAAGACTGGTATGAAAATATAATGAGAAAGTTGTATTATTGTTACCCTTGGGGGCATTTGGAAGAAAAAAAAAATAAAAGCTGTAAAAGCTAGATTGAAAATATATGAAAAAATATGTGGAATATATATAGATTTTCTGTGGATATTATCTATAAATAGGCTTCCAGTATAGGCAAATATGCCATATAAAAGTGTAAAAGATAGAGTTTGTATATATTGTGCAGAATTAGAGACCGCTGAACATGTATTTTTGAAATGTAAAAGAGTAAATCAATTGTGGGAAGAAATATGTAATAATGTGTAAAAGGACTGAAAAGTGTTAAATGTATAAATACGGACATGTTAGAATATGGCTACTATGAAAACAGGAAACAGAATAATGTGGCTAGATTAGAAGAAAAAATATTTTGTATAATGTGGATTGTCTGGAATGAAAGAATGAATGAGATAAAATTTAATGGGAAATGGTTACTGTCAGAAATTTTGAAGAAGATAAGATTTTGGTTATGGAAAAAGGAGTGGGGGGAGTTGAAAGTATACAAATTGGAAATATGCAAGTCACTTATAAATAATTGTAAATAAGATGTAAAATTTGTATATAGAATGCATATATTGTATATTGTGAATTTTAATAGAGGATCCCCCTACTCTTTTTGACAAGTACCATGGGACCTTTTACATCAACCTGAGCTACCACCAACTCAAGCAGAATGGACCTCACTTTAATACTTCATATGAAGGAAGGCACACTCAAGAGTGCAACAATTTGAAAATTATTCCATTTGCCTTGAGTGGGAATAGATTCCAAAGTCTTCTGATCTTCCAGCACCAAAGATGAGTATACTATTTATGCTATTTTGTCCATGAGATGTGATGTTTGCTCTGAGAGTGTTGATGGAGAAGTACAGAGAAGGTCAAAAGGAGTTGCATTGTGTTTTTGTAGACTTAGAGAAAGCATATGACAGAGTGTCTAGAGAGGAGCTGTGGTATTGTATGAAGAAGTCGGGAGTGTCAGAGAAGTATGTAAGAGTGGTACAGGATATGTATGAGGGTAGTGTGATGGCGGTGAGGTCTGCGGTGGGAGTGACAGATGCATTTAAGGTGGAGGTGGGATTACATCAAGGATCAGCTCTGAGCCCTTTCTTATTTGCAATGGTGATGGACAGGTTGACAGACAAGATCAGATAGGAGTCCCTGTGGACTATGATGTTTGCAGATTACATTGTGATCTGTAGTGAGAGTAGGGAACAGGTGGAGGAGACCCTGGAGAGATGGAGATATGTTCTAGAGAGAAGAGGAATGAAGGTCATCACGACTCAGATAGAATATATGTGTGTGAATGAGAGGGAGGATAGAGGAGTAGTGAGGATGCAAGGAGTAGAGGTGGCAAAGGTGGATGAGTTTAAATACTTGGGATTAACAGTTCAGAGTAATGGTGAGTGTGGAAGAGAGGTAAAGAAGAGAGTACAGGCAGGATGGAGTGGGTGGAGAAGAGTGTCAGGAGTGGTTTGTGACAGATGAGTACCAGTAAGAGTGAAAGGGAAGGTCTACAAGAGGGTAGTGAGACCAGCTATGTTATAAGGGTTGGAGACAGTGGCATTGACAAAAAGACAGGAGTTAGAGCTGGATGTGGCAGAGTTAAAAATGTTAAGATTTGCACTGGGTGTGACGAGGGTGGACAGGATCAGGAATTAGTATATTAGAGGGTCAGCCCAGGTTGGAAGATTTGGAGACAAAGCCAGAGAGGCAAGATTATGTTAGTTTGGATATGTGCTGAGGAGGGATGCTGAGTATATTGGGAAAAGGATGCTAAGGATGAAGCTACCAGGTAACAGGAAAAGAGGAAGGCCTAAGATAAGGTTTATGGATGTGGTGAGAGAGGACATGCAGATGGTTGGTGTGACAGAGCAAGATGCAAAGGACAGGAAGAAATGGAAACAGATGAGCCACTGTGGCGACCCCTAATGGGAACAGCCGACAGAAGATGATGATGATGTCCATGAGAGCGCCACAGTAGTACACTCAAAATGCCAACTGCTTATCAAAATACCTACCCATTTACTATCAACCTAATACTTAGACTTTTAAATTGCAGCTAGAATTCCCCCAACAACTGCTACTAACACAACTGCTCATGACTTACTCCTAACAAACCTACTTCCTGCCCTACTCTGTCATCTCTCTTCTCCTACTATACTACCAAATGCTCTCTCCACAGCTCTGACCAATATCTCTTGGAAATATAGAAGCCCAAAAGAACTATTGGCAAACTTCTTTACAGCTACTCAGTTGCTCAAGCCTGGAACAAACTTCCTTTGGGTGTTAAAACTATACCCAACACAAATGTCTTCAAAAAAGCTTTAAAAGAGACTCTCCTGTACTCTTGGATCTGCTTCTACCATGACCCAACATGCACCGCTTCTTAATTACTCCTGTAGACTACATGTCCTTTAAACCACCTGTCATTCATCTTGTTGCCAACCCTGCTCTTATTCCACTTATCTGAATTGAATTTGTCTTCCTGTCCTATCCTTTCTGTCTGTACTCACTATGTCTGGCTGCTCTTTTACTCCAAATGTACCCCTGTTGAAGATCTGCTTTACCCCAGCTATCTGTTTTCTCCTTCTTTCTACCTTAATTGAAGACTACTTTTTCTGTAACTTAAGTAAAAGTACCTTACGTGAGACTGATACATTCCTATGGCAAACATATTCTGTCTCCATGTATGACTAACTCTACCAAATGTTCTATACATTTCTTTACTGCAGATGAGATTTAATTTTACTCCTTCAGTCTTCCTTATATCTGACACTGTCTTGTATCATAAGCTTCCACTGCTAAGTGATGTTCGCTGTATATGATTAATTACACTGTTTTTGTTAAATGTCACTGTCTGGAGCTTTTCTTCCCAGGCCTCTGCTGAAAATGGGCTCTAGCTCATTTGGACTAACCCAGTTAACAAATATCAAAATAAAATAAATAAATAAAAACATTCCCCCAACAAATTAATTAAAAACAAATTATTTCCACTTCTCATTAAGAATTCAGATGGAAAGGTCACATACTTTACCCATCTCTCTTCTTACCAATGTGCATTTTCAAAAATAACACCACAAGTATACAATTTACTGCCTGCTGCAATAAGAAACTTTTCACTAATTTAATTTAAACTATTGCGCAATGACTATCATAACAATTTCACTAAATGTAGATGCACTGATGTAAGATACTGGAAGCATTAATAAGCCTAACGAAAGTACTTTAAATCGAGGAAAACAAATGACATTCCCCTTCTGAAATGCTTAAATGCTCAACTTTCTTCAGCAAAAATAATGTATTATAGAACATCAATTTATAATCTTCTCTTAAGGAATATTAGCCTACATAAGTTTGATAATATAACGTTTGTTGGGTGTATCACTGTCTCAGATTTTCAGTTTATATTTAATTTGTTTTAACTGAATGCATTCTTTTTGCAGTTTGTATTTTATTTCTATATACTACGTAAAATGCACCTCCATTCTCCTATTAACATCGAGATCAGAGTGGTGTCTGTCTGGTGTACATCAGCCACAGAATTACTATATATTATTTATATTCACACTTTCTGTGTTGCTGTTTGAAAGCACACCCTTTCAGTCCTCAGAGTTTCAACAGACTTTTGTCTTGATTAGCTAATGGCTGAAACTGTTCTTAGGACCAATCCATGCACAAATAATAAATGTATCAATGAATGGCTAGCAACAGTTATACACAGCCATGCATGACCATGCATGCTCACAGACAGATATACAGCAGCTACAGAGTTGCAGTAGAAGAGATTTACACTCTTTAATCTCCATATGTCATGAAAGCCATGCAAAATGTGATTTACTCTATCACAGGGCAGTGACACTCTGAAGAGATGTAACAGCTGGCTGATACTCTGGAATGGCTAATGAGGTGAATATCACACAAGTATTTGGAGAATGGTGCCTCTTTCAACTGCTTATCAAGTCAAGCATCATATGTTGCTAAAATGTGTCTCATCATCAACATACTGGCATGCATGACACAGTGCTTACATAGGGCATACAAGCTCCTCCAATTCAACAGTCTCAGTTATATGGATACAAAGCCAGCCAAGTTTTTGTCCCACATATCAATGCACAACTGTACTGTGGTGCAAGGAGTGGTGATTAATAAGAATGGTGGACCATACTAGGTCAATTGCAGAACTGCATCGTTTACTTAAACTGCATAATTCCATCTTCCAGTTTAGTAGTCTGTCAGGGAATTGAAGAGTAGCAGTGAGGACACTAATTATTTATTTTATATCGGTCAGCCTTCTATTTTGTGTATACTTGCAATGTAACCTGTCAGTTCAAACCGAAACACTGCATTTTATTTTGTTTCAGTTCTGCAATAGTTTATTTTCTGCAAATTACATTTTTTAATACTGTTTATATGGGGATTGGTATCCCGTTAACACCCCATTATGAATAAGGTATGGCTTAATTTTGGCCCCCGACCCCCTTACAAATAGTTCTACAGAAACTACACTTTTCAGATATGGTCGATCTCGTACGTGCTTAAACCAGATAGCATCTGGTACTTATGTATATATTGCATTCACACTCCATAATACAGATGGCCCAGCAATCTTAACATTCACCTCTCTAGTGCCCATTGTGGCAGTGGATACACAGCTCAAACATGCCATGCAGCTGGAGTGTTGGTATCCTCTGTCTAGGTGAGTGGCATCTTAAAGTATGTGTGGTCACAGAAGGTACACATACCATGCAGCTGGAGTGCTGCCATCCTCTGTTGAGGTGTGCAGTGTCTTGCTGTATGTGTGGCCACACAGTCTGCAGAAATCATGGAGTTGGAGTGATGCTTTTCTGTGCCTGGGTGCATAGTGTTCTGCTGTGTGGCCGCAGAGGCTGCACATGCAGTACATATTAGACTGCCCTCACCTGTGCATGGGCACCTAGCTTCCTTCACTGTGTGTTTGCATGCAACATGTACCTACTGTATACTATAAAGTGACAATGTCTGGTGCCAGACATGTAGTGAGTGCCTCCTGCACACATTTGTTTGCTTTAGAGTACTATTATTATGCACCTAAATGCCTAGTTTCCTTCATTATGAGCAAAGAGCTTGTACCTGTTGCACACCCTACTTTGCTCATTTTCTCTGGATGCTAGTGCATGGTTGTGTCTTTGTGCAAATAGTCTGCCTATTCAAGTCATCATTCTGTGTAAGACCCCCACCGCTGCAGTGCCCACAGGACCTCCTTTCACCCACAGTAAGTTCAGTGTACAGCAGACAGAACTGAACCTTGCACCTAAGCAGCCGACAATATGTTACCAAGTTCTCCCAGTGCTATTTTGGGTGAGCAGTGCCAGATGAATTATTCTGTTTAACAGCTCCTATGCTCAGTATGCCTCTGTGCTGCATGTAGTAAACAGTACAGAATGTATCTATAAATTCAGTCGACGTGGTAGAGTTTTTCTTTTCTTATTTGCATGGCATCTAGCTGGAACAATAGCTAAATATGCACACTGCTTCACTGCACAGTTCAAGGTAAGGAATCTGTCTAAAATACCACTGCCCGAGAAATGTAGTATTAAAGCATTTATTGAAGTCAAAAGAACTTAATAAGTTGTTAATGTTGATATTTGTTTGGTAAGCAGAAGTGTAGGCCTGGTGTTAAACATAACAATAAGCACTACAGACAGAATATTTGTCATGGACATTCACAGCAACTAACAGATATACTCTTCACAACAACAACATACACTTCTTTAACTACATTTGTGGGCTTTTAACAAAGCTGCTGAAAAGCTGACATAATTAGGCGGTAGTTTCATATGCCTTTAAAGGAGCTGCTGAAATGCTGCAGTAATTAGGTGGCTGTTAACAGGGCTGTTAAGCACAACTAATTATGCCCAACTATTTTCCATCTACTCTCTAACAAAGGCAACAACTTTAGAATCTGTTTGAATCTGTATAGCTGAAACCTTGGTGTAGGTTGGCAGCTTGTACTTAGCTGTCTCTTCTGACACTAACCCATTTTGTTCTTTCCGGTGCATCAATGTTTTTCATCCACCTGCCTGGAGACATCTGTTTGAATAATTTCTATGTAGGGAGATAGCAGATCCACCAAAAGAGGATAATTTCTCTTGTGTCAATATTTGCTAACACAAGATATTCCATTTCTACCAGCACAGTACCTCTTACAAACTGTGCTGTAGAAATGTGTAGCTGTTAAAAAGATACACAGAATTATATTATGTCTACTATACATAGGAAATAGTGCAGGGGGACATGGGTATAGCACATTACAATAATATTGCATGCATTCTGTCAGGAACCAGAACTGCTACTGATTGTATTTTACTGTTTTCGTGAGATGTAAATAATTACACAATTGATGTCTACTATATCCAGATTTATTTCAAATGTTCAGTAATACACAAACAGTGCAAGGAAGGACTACCTCCTGTCAGGACCCGACCCATGCTAACTTCCAAAATCATCCATCTAAAGAGACCTGACACATTCATAGTAGTAAAGTACCAGTAAAAATATTTCTGGCCTCAAGTGTAATCCACACATCATCTTCGTCATAGCAGGTACTGCTGCATTATTGGACCTAAAGAAACATTGGATCTCTTCCACTTTCCCAAAAGTGTTCCTTTTTTACAATAGAAAACATAATATTTTAAGTTATGCCTATGGTATTACAGTTGAAGTACTGCTAAATAATACTGTGCAAGACTGAAAATGATTACATGCTCTGTAAATTGGGTAATTGTTTGCTGTATTAACTGAATTATTTGAACTGCGTTATTATTGTAAACAGTGTCCTGGCAATCATCATCCCCATAAATTCCTGACATCATCACTTAGGTTCACATTTGATGTAATTTTGCATTGTTTACAAAGACAACAGAGAGCATAATTTTGTCTAATTGCAGTGGTTAACCAGTTGAAAAGAAAAATCAAATATCAAGAGCCTAAAACATTGTGGATTAACAAGTAATAAAGAGAAATATGAATTTAATATGAATGTAGTAAACTTTTATGGCTTCACATTTTCTGGTCAAGACATTTTACCAGATTATTAAAAAAAACTATTCTCAATGTTCCAGCACCTCAAGAAATAAAAAGTATAACAAAGATTTCTGGGTTGGCTAATTAGTGTTCATGATTTATTGCTAATTTTAACAATAAGAGAGCCCCAAAGACAGCAGACAAAGAAAATGTTGACTTAGGTTTGGTTTGAAATGCACAAATAGGTATTAAAGCAATTAAAGGACTGCTTTGCCTCTTATGGTGCTAACCAAGTCACTCACTAGTGGAGGCAAGTTCTCTTGGACTAGGGCCAGTAATGACACAAAAGCTCAGTGAACAGCAGAAACCAGATACATGTGCAAGTGCAGTTTTAACAGATAAACAGCAAATGTATTCTAAAACATAAAAAGATGTCATAACAATCATAAGCACTTACATGTTTCTTATTTTTCATTCACTAAGTGGATAGGTAAGCAGGTCACAAAACATTTTTCATCCATGAAGGGCAAATGCAGAAGGATGAGCATAGTCAAATATGTTAAAGATAAAGAGGAAATTCGAGCATGCATAAGGCAAATGAAGGGGAAAGCCATTTCAGGATTAGGATTACATGATTAATGTAACCGAAGGAAAAAGATTTAAATATTTGTTTACTGTTTGTAAACCTGGTTAGTCCCACTAGGCCAATGTCTTCTTTTCAGGGCTGACCCAAAGTGGTATTCATAAAACACAAAGAAACTAGTGGTCTTAAAACTTCGTTGATGAGCTCAGTCACAATAAGGTGTGGAAAATATACGTATTGTTTAATTTTAAACCAGCCTATTCAAGGAAAATAGTATAAACAGGACAGTAAAAGTGCATTTTAGAACAAGTACCCATCCCCACACTACTACTAATCAGATCAAACTAAATCCTAGTTAAGGAAAATACTATGTATCTATTGCAACCCACATGCCAAAATCAGGTATTAAGAGAAGCATAAAATACGCATAAAACGACTTTTAACTAAATTAAATTTTGGCTACCTAATGCAATAAAGCCTTCAGGTCTGTTACAATAACTAACTTGTTAATAAGGAGAAATTAATCATAGGTACTAAACAGCCTATAATTGCAAAGTACCTTGCTAAGGTAAGGGAAAACAGCTCCTGTACTTTACAAAAAACGCAACAAACCAGGCATGTCCAAGGGTCAGCTTCCAGTGATTTCTCCTGTTCACCTGGTGAATCTGGGCATACTGGGGTAATGCAGCAATTGCCTCATGTACACAGACAACCCTCTCCTCCTACCACCCAACACTACAACCTGTGAGAGATGCACTTACATAGCCAAACTGGAAGCAAAGCTCTCTCCACCCAAGATTGTGCTAGACAGTCAAGAGGAGAAGGTTAACACACGCACTACACCTCAAGCAACATATAGCCCTTCTAAGCCCACACCACCAACACCCACACATAGCAACACTAAATCCACATATTTGGAGGCCCTTAACTGTAGCCTGCCCAAGCAACAAGGACCTCCAAAGCTGAAATACAAACAAACACCAATCTCAACCAAGCTCAACAATTTAGGCCACTATTATGTAGGCAACAAGGCAGAATTCAAATTCCATCAATTGGATGTACACAGACAATTACGTTTTTATCTGCACAAAATGAAAAACCTCAGAAAATCTGATCAATTGTTTGTTTCTTTTTCGGAAAACAGAATGGGATCTCCTGTTTCCAAAGTCACTCTGTCCAGGTGGATCTCCAGCTGTATTTCCTTTGTTTATTCCTCAGGGGGTAAAGATTTACCGTTCCATGTGAAGGCTCACTCTACTTGGTCTGTATCTACATCTACAGCCTATCAGGCCAGATTGTCTATGGATGATATCTGTGCTGCGGCTACTTGGGCATCTCCTCACACCTATGCTACTCATTACAAGTTGGATGTGGTATCCAGGGGCAGGTCTTCCTTTGGTTCCACAGTGCTCAGGAGTATTTTCCACTGATCCTCCCAGGATTTAGGTGCTGGCGACGCTGTCCCACTGGTAAGAATGTAGGTGAGATTGGACTACATAACATCAAGAAGTTATGTACTCACCATAACTTTCGATGTATGTAGTCCATCTTGCCTCACATTCTTACTTACCCCCCCCCTCCTTCCCCCTTCCTGGAGGATCTGGAGGTTAGGTCTGGTTTTCAGAGCTCCCTTCACTCTTGGTTTGTTCCTCCTTTCCTTGGGTGTTGTTATGCATGGAGAATGAGTGCTGGTGTTCGCAGCAAACTAGATCTGGGGATATAGAGCAGTGCAGCATGGGATACCATCTTAGCCCAGCCAATAGAAAGACTTTGAGCTAGAAAAGTTTTGGCCGAGTTGGAGCCATAGTCCCCAAGAGTTGGAGAACCCATCTTGCCTTCGCTCTTCTCAGAGGGAGCAGGGCGTGAACTTGTTGTAGGGCTCTGATTCTTTCCTGTGGTAGAAACGCCCGCATGAAGATGGTGTCTAGTTCTGCACCTATAAAAGTGACATGCTGTGAGGGCAACAAGGCAGATTTTTCCCAGTTCAATGTTATGCCCAACTGTTGACCCAGATTTATAGTGGCCTATTATAATTTAGCTCACAACACCAGTGTGCCACCCAGCAACAGCCCCTAAGGCAAGACAATGTACCTAACACTTTAGTCATAGGTGACTCTATAGTTAGGCACACTGATATCCCACTCACCAGGCTGAACAAGGAGAAAATTACAGTCAGCTGCCTATCGGGTGCCAGGATCCACCACATAACGAATGCACTCAAGTCACTCCACAACAAGTACAAATATGACTCTGTCATTGTCCATGTTGGAGTAAATGACTTGAGATGTACCTCCCTGAACTACATGAAAAGAGAAATGGAAGAGCTCCCTGATCATGTGGCCCAGGCAGGAATGACCCTAGCCCTGAGTAGCATCCTGCCTTCGCCCAGAATGATACCACAATATAAGGACAAAATGACTGACTTCAACAATTAGCTAAGCTTCTGGTGTCATTCAAAGGGGATCCAGTATCTGTCTGCCTGGGACTACATGATCAACAAACCACCATGCTTTGCCAGAGATGGTCTGCAACTGTCGCCCCCGGGATTAAGGTTACTAGCTAAGGCTCTTGCTACCCCTATAGTGCCTTTTTTAGGCAAAGTTCAAAGGACAAAACCACCACCATAACAGGTACTAGCATTCAAAATCTGAAGGTAATGCTACTCAATGCTAGAAGTCTAAACCTCAAAATTCACTCGCTCGAGGCACTCCTAAAAATGGAGAACATTGATATCTGTGCAATAACTGAGACCTGGTTCAAGGCTCCAGAGAGCACCCCTGCAATACCAGGCTACAACTCTTACCACACTTTTCGGCCACCAAACCAGGATCAAAACGCTAAAGGTTGAGGAGTGTCCATATTCACCAGGGATATTCACACCACCAGGCTAGTTGCCCAACACAATGCATCTGAAATTCTCTAGGTGCAACTAACACGAGGTAAGACTGCAATCCAAATTGTAGCTTGCTACAGATCCCCCACCATGCCCCAAGATTCTCACTACACCTTTCTAAACAAACTGGAAAATATTAAGATACAACCAAACTCCCTAATACTGGGTGATTTCAACTACCCTAACATTAACTGGGAAAACTACTCATGTACCAACACCTTTGTCCAACGGTTCTTGGAATTCATAAATTCCAACGCCCTGGATCAACTAATCCATAGTCCCACCAGGGGCTTCAATATCCTAGACCTAGTCATTACCAACATGGCAAATCGATGCTCCACACCTATGGTCACCCCTCGTTGGTCAGGTCAGACCATAAGCTAATCACCCTTAACATCCACATCCCACCCCCACCCCCCAGTAAAGAAACCTCCATAAAAAAACTTCTCCAAAGCCAACTTCATGTTACTCAAGTCAGAAGTGACAAACATCATGACACCCATGCAGACAGGAACTGAAAGTTCGACTGCTGAGTCCTACACTAAGGCACTGTATGAGCACATTCACTCATGCATGAATCGTGCCATCCCAAATAGAACCAAGATGCTCTCCTCCAAAAAAAGCAAGCTAATCTGGTGATCCCTTGCCATAAACAAACTTTACAACAAAAGGAAGACACTCTTGCAGAAAAGAGGAAAAATCCAGGATGCAAAAAACTCCCTTACCAGCCAAGGTAAGAAGCTGAGATCCCTCATAAAATCCTCCAAAGCTAGTTATGAAAATAAAATTGCCAAAGATTCCAAAGACAACCACAAGGCATTCTATAACTATGTCAAGAATCTAAAAGGCAATGCTCAGATCTGCTCTGAGCTACAACAGAATGGCATTAAATACACTGATCCCAAGGATATTGCCAATATACTGGCAGATCGATTCAGTGCCAACTTCACCCCCCTCTCACCCCCTAAATGGCCCATCTCAGTACCAGAAGATTGCCAAATTCCAGTAATAATAGCCACACAGGTAAACAACGCACTCTTCAAAGCTAAGAATACAGCATCCATGGGACCAGATGACATCCCGGGCTGTGTACTACATGAACTACAAAATGAACTGGCACCTCACCTAAGTGTCATGTTTAATCATACCCTCACCTCAGGCTTCATGTCCACTGAGTGGCGCACAGCTACAGTTATCCCACTCCACAAGGGGGGATCCACCATGGATCCCAGGAACTACTGCCCCATCAGTCTGACGAGCCTGATCTGCAAGGCCATGGAATGTAATATCATGGAACTTATAAACAAAGACATTGGCAACCTTCAAACACTGGACTTGGGTTCATGAAGGGCCGATCTTGTCTCCTGAACCTGATTGACTTTTTTGAATCAGTCTCCAGAGCCGTGGACGAGGGTAAGGTGGTCCACACAACCTATCTGGACCTCACCAAGGCCTTTGACACCATCCCCCACTCTGGATTCATAGATAAACTTACTAAGCTAGGCATTAATCCCTATGTTACTTGATGGGTTGCCAACTGGCTTACTGACAGAACCCACACTGTAAAAGTAGCTGACTCCAAATCCAGCTCCAGACAAGTGACAAGTGGAGTACCTCAGGGTTCAGTCCTGGGACCGCTCTTGTTTGGCATCTACTTTTCTGAAGTACAGGCCAACACTAAGGGACTCTGGCTAACAAAGTTTGCAGATGACTGCAAACTGGGAGCCATTATTGAATCCCCAAATAATGTGGATACTCTACAAAAGGGCCTTACAGAAACAGATGCTTGGTGCCAGAGCCATGGGCTCAAGCTCAATGCCAAGAAATATATAGTTATCCACTTTGGGAAAAAACATGTACCTGTGAATTACCACATAGGTGGCAGTACACTAAACACCAAAAGTGTGATAAGAGACTTAGGGATACAGGTGGACAGTGGTCTCAAATTTGATAACCATATCGCCACAACAGTCAGGCAATCCTTCTATGTGTCACACCTCATCACTAAGGGCTTTTCATCCAGAAAAAAGGAGGACATTGTCCCACTGTACTCATCCTTCATTAGACTCTTTATAGAATACGACCCCCCATTTGGTATGTACCTCTCAAGACATCTGCAACAACTGGAAAGGCTGCAGAAATACCTCACTAAAAGAATCACAAGCCTAAAGCAGATGCCCTATGCTGACCGCCTTAAAAACTCCAGCTATACTCTGTCACGTATCGTCTGCTCAGAGGCGATCTCTGCTTAACATACAAGGCCATGTCAAACCCAGAGCTGTTGGACATGTTATACTTAAAGAAATCCCAATCCCTCAGAGCCACATGCTCCAGGGATCTAAACCTTGTCATTATAATGATAAACAAAACATCCTGGAGGGATAGGTTCCTGACCCAGTGACTCCCCAGACTCTGGAATAGACTGCCCATACATGTCAAGCAGAGTGCCTCTTTGGCCCTCTTCAAAAGGAACCTTGACGATTGGATGGGAAAAAGGAAATTAACCCTGGGGATCATGTCAGTCACCCTGCTAGACAGGGGTCCAGGGAAGTATATAGTGTGGGAAGAAATAGCCAGGGAATTGTTATGGCTGTGCTTGTGTAGGCCCTAGGGCCAATAGCCTAGTACCAACCTATGAATTATAACGTGTTTACTAGATTTTTGTGTGTAGTGTAACCTGTCCATTTTTGTTCATTAACACTAAACAGATCAAGCTGTACATGTTCCATTTTATTCTTGACAGTAAATAGTATTTTCATAGTTTATATTTATTCATTTTTTTGTTAACTGGGAGGCGTGCTGGTCTGAAGACCCTTTTTGGGCATGACCCTGGCCAAATAGGCAACACCACAACAAAGTTTTACAAAATAAAAACTATATGTACAATGATCAAAGGGCAAAGTTTTACAATATAAGATGAACAGTGCAATGATTAATAACCAAACATAGTCACTGGGAAACATGTAAACAATAAGAAAGGCAGCCTGTCTGCAAGCAAGAAATTGATGAGATGACGAAGAGAGTATACTGGTAGGATACAAAAACTATGAAAGCAAGGTGAACAGAGGCACTAGTAATCAATTAGAGTAGCATTTAGGAAAGCAGGCAAGTGCCGAGATGGATAAAGCCATAGCCAGGTAGAACCATTGAATATGTAACCATGCCAGTAGCTCTTCAGATAGAAAAATATGTAGCAATAATATGGTGCATTCTCACTGACCTTCAAAGAACTGAGAAATTAGTGATACATGATCAAAACTGTAGAGAGAACTAGGGATGTGATCAAAGATTGTGATTCTTTAAGACAAATAAGATATTGGTTGGTAAAAACATCAGCCATTCTCAAGAAAGCATTTACAGGCAGTGTCTTTAAAGAGATGCTCTTTTAGAGTATTTTTAAACTCAGTAATTTGTTCAACATTCTTTAAGTTATATGGAATACTATTCCAAGTAATGGGGCAAATTTAGAGAAAGCAATCTCACAAATAGAAAGAGTGAAACAAGGGCTTAGCAGATCCAATCTGCATTTATTGAGAAGTGGTAGACAGTATCAGTCATGCAGCATTCTGTAGGTGAGAGTGCTAAGAGGAAACCTGGCTCTGTCTGTGATAGACAGTCATTTGTGTTGCACTGGTATAAATAGTGGTACTGCCAATTATTGAAAAGATGTATGAACCAGAGAATTTTATTTTCTGCATTTTGTAGTAATCTGGCATTATATGAGGTGCAAACAGCAATCAATAATATGGAGGCCATGCCTAAGTCTTTGGAGTAGAATTCTATCTGGCTGTGGCATGCCCAGCTTGGAGGGAGAGCAGATTGGAGAATCTGTAATCTGCCATTAACTGTGTAAGATGTTTATTGGTTAGGAACTCAGTGCATGTGTTGAAAGTGAGACTCTCATCAAGAATGATGAGAATCTCATCATTTCCCCAGATGGTCCTTGATGGTTAAGCTATGGGCTTATTTTTGCTTCTGAGGAGTACAAATAACATTTTGGCACTTTTTTCAGTGCTGATTGATAGTTTATTAACATTGAGCTAGTTCCAGGTGGCTTTGAAATCTTCCGGAAGGTACTTCTTAAAATGTCCATATTCTTAATGGCATTGGTGAAGACAATATTATCGGTGTAGAGTGTACAGTTGGTCTGGGGTAAATCCTAAGTGAGGTGGTTTATCAGGAGGGAGAAAAGAAGTGGGACAAGTACACATCTCTGAGTAACATCTTTGTTAGTTGCTGTTCTTAATAAACTGTTGTCAGTTTTGATCAGTCCAAAACTGCTGTTAGACAAATGATTCTAATACCAGAGTGACAGATAACCATGTCATTAAGTACTCTGACTGACAGAGAACCCCATGTCATTAGGTTCTGTGAGTGAAAGGAAATTATCACTGTACCGAATGCTTTATTTAAGTCCAATAATAGAGCTCTGGTTACTTTGCTCTGGTTCATTTTGCTGTAAATGTCATCAGTAGCAGAGTAAATAGATGTAAAGGGTCTGTAATTATGCTGAAAGCTGTAATGTCAAGTGGTGATAATCTTGCATTTTGCAATGCATTCCAATAATTGTAGACAATCTTTTCTAAGATTTTGTTTGGTGGATATAAGTTTGTAATAAGTTGGAAGTTATTAACGGAAACAGGAGAAGGTACCTTGACTAGAGTTATGATCAAAGTGTGTTTGAAACTATAGGGTAAAGAAGCATTGGAAGCAGACTGAAGATGTGAGTGATAGGTTTGCAGAGAATAGCACTGCTTAATGTAAATATCTTGGGATGTATTTGATGGACATTATAGTTGTAACCACAGTCACTTTTTTCAAGTAGTTTTTGGACTTCAGATATAAGCTTGTTTTTAAAACTGAAGGAAGCATAGTCAAGAATCTTTAGCAGCAGTCTGCAGGGTGCAAAATCTGAGAAGCTGTCAAAAAGATGTGTTGAGAGGAGCAAGGGGGCTGGAGAAGATATGAACGAGTTATAGTAATAAGGTTTTGGGTAAGTTTTGAATGCTAGAGTGTTTTGGGAATGCACTGAGTGATCTTAGGGATTTTAAAGCTTTCCACAACTGTTTTGGTTGACTGAAATATGTAGTTTGAACTTTTCTGCAGTAGTCTACTTTAAACTACTGGGTAGAAATTCAGGTGCTTCATTTCAAGTTTAAAAAAAAATAGCTATTTATTTTTTTCATATGCTCACTTATTTTGTATGTTTCACATCCCAATATGTCAGATAGCTTGAAACCCTCATTCCACGCACAACAGAATCAAAAATTTGACGTCTTGAAGGCCAAAATCCATCTGCATTATGCACAGTAACTTTACTGCGAAGATAATTTTACTATTCCTCATAGGCTCGTTGCGAGCCTTCCAACCTGAGGAGCTCATCCTCCAAAACTGTATCCAGTTTGTTTTAATGTCACTATCCATACACAGAATTTTCATGGCAACTTATAGAAATAGATTGCTTGGTCTTTCTTAAATACAGATGATATTAATATTGTTGTTTGCATTACAAATATGCAATTCTATACCAGCTGTGAAGATAGATGAAGGCTGCCAGCCTAGCTAGATAGAATTTTGTAGATAATTCTGTCATTTGTATATATTAATGTAAGCCACAACCTTGTTCTCTTAAATGTGAAAAGACTGCATTGGATATTGAACTGCAAAAATGTAACAACAGTGCACTCTGCTGTAATAAAGCTGATAAGTCAATTCTTTGATGTCAAAATTCGGAGCTGATATGTCTAGACTAGAGGGAGGCATCCTGCCTATTGTTTTAAGACCAGAGTTAATGGCTAGAATTTGCATGTATAAATGTCCTTTATTGCTCTGGTTTCTGGCCAGGTGTAAAGAATGTAAATTTAGTTTCTGTTAGCCTGAGAACACCAGAAAAGTATGAAGAATGTTGTCATGTGAAGCAGCTCTGTGTCATCAATTTAAAGAGGGAGAATCAGAGAGCTCTGAGCATTTTGTCTTGAGAATATCCAACATCACCAGCACTGCTTTGCTCTCTATCTAAGTTATTTAGAACTGTATTTTCTCTTAGATATAGGTAGGAAATAGGACGATTAGACTAGTTTGATTTTCTGTGATGTCAGAACTTTTCTACAGTATTATTTTAAACATTTCTCTGTGATCTCTGAACTCTTGACTAGCACTGTGTAGTAAGAAGTATTGTTTTGTGTTTTTATTGTTATTAAATATTTTTAAACCGTTCAACTGTGGCTGTTTTATGTAATGTTAATTTAAGCTCTAGAGTACATTGCATGTATATAGTGATACTGTATCAAGTCACTCTAATAAGCCTTGAATGTTCAGTCACACTTACCATTTGGATAATAATATTGCACAATAATACTTGGACACCCTTTCAGAAGGGCCTTTGTGTAGCTGATATTAGTGGGTGTTGGCAGCTGATACTACCTTTTAGACTGGGCAGAAAAGGTCACAGCTGGAGAACCTGTGCCAGCTTTCCCCAGGAGTGTCTGTGTGGTTGTATATAACTCTTATCTCAAAGTGTGTGTGTGTCAGCTACTTGGGCATGGACATGAAGCACTGGTTGACAAAGAGTGTGCTGATGATTTTAGCTTGCCCACTAGGCTGAGATCTGGACCCTATAGCTGTGCCAGTGGGGAGTCTTATTGGGGACCTGGAGAGAAAGAGAGAAAGGGAGTAACCAGCCCCAGACTGACTGTGATTTTTGTGTGCTCTTAAGGGAAATTGTACTTTACTGTGTGTGTATTTATTGTCCTTTCCCTATATGGACACCCCTCACTGGTGTTAGTGGTGAGGACTGAGGCTCCTTTATTGCTGGGCCAGTACATGGGCATCATATATTTATTGTTTGGCAGTGGTGGGATATCCACACCACATATTAATTGGTTGACAAATACTAATTGGCTTGTAGTGGTGTGGGTAGACTGAATTCCTGTAGCTTGTGTACAGTGATCACTGAACATGTTTTTTACTCTAAATCAGCCACGCAGTGAATACCCAGAGTTCAGATCACAATTTTTTTATTTCTTTTGTTAGCTTAGGTAGTCAGGGAGAGCAGGCAGCATGTCAGCAGAGGAGTACAGAAAGCTGACAAGGAGCCAGCTGGCTGAGATATTCCAGGCTAGTGGACTAGTGCATAGAAACCTGACTAAGGCAGACTTGATTGCAGCTTTGGTCACAGCTGCATCAGAAAACAGCAACCAGGAGGATAATCAGACTGGCAGTGGAGATGTACCACCCTCAGAGAATGGACAACTCAACCTTTCTGCAGAGGACTTAAAAATTCATCTGGAGCTAGAGACTTGAGTTAGAGGCCAGGCGTTTGGAAACAGAAGCAGCTGAGAGACTGAGATGTCTGCAGGCTGAGGAGAATGAGAAACTGCTATGCCTGGAAGCTGAGGAAAAGGAGAGGCAGAGGCAGCATGAGAGGGAGATGATGACTCTTCGCCAGAGTCATGGAGGTAATAGAAGGGTCAGTAAATTTCTTCCGCAGTTTAAAGGGGGGATAATTTTGATAGTTTCATTCATATGTTTGAGAGAGTATGTAAACAGTATGATGCTGATCAAAGGTTCCGGGTATGGTTCCTGACCCCCTTACTCCATGGTAAAGCTGTAACTGTGTTGTCTAAAATGTCTGACATTGACTGTTTTAAGTACACTGTTGTTAAGCACTGCTTGTTAGAATGTTTTAAGCTAACACCTGAAACTTATAGGAAAAAGTTTCATGAGCATATTCACAAGGCAGATGAAAGTGTGTGTGAATATGTTGCTGAACTGAGCACTTATTTTCATAGGTGGGTGAGTGGATGTCAGGTCACCACTTTTGAAGGTCTGGCAGACCTTTTGGTAAGGGAATAATCCCTTAGCACTGTGCCTGAGGACATGAGGATCTGGTTGGCTGATAGACAATGTGCTACTTCAGATGAGTTGGGGAAGAAGGGAGACCTATACCTAGCAAGCAGGGCATCCCTGCACAGAAAAGGGACCTCCAATACTGCTTATATGTTTAAAGGAACCATGGTGAGCAGCACAGACTGCCGCAACAGAATCTGCCAATAGAAGGGGAAGCCACTAGTCCAGGTACATGCCCAGGACCTAGGGTTAAATGTTTTGAATGCAACCAGTGGGGGCATGTGGCATACAGATGTCAACAGAGGCAAGGTGGGGAACAAAAGGTGAGACAGCCAGTAAGTGGGAAAGACAAAATGCCAATAGTAGGTTGTCTTGGGACAACAAGTGTATCAAACTACCACAAGAGGTTATATCCTATTGTAGTGAATGGCAAAGTGGTCATTGCTAAGAGAGACATAGCCTCTGACATAACCATTGTAAAGCCTGCAATGGTTACAGAGGAGAACTACTTGCCTGGGCAGTCTACTCCAGTCAGAGCTTTAGGATGGACCCCATTCCAAATACCTTTGTCTAGGGTTCCCCTTGACTGGGAGGATGGAAAAGGAAACCAGCAAATAGATGTGTTTGAGGATATCTCTGCAGATGTCCTGATAGGGAATGATATTGATAATGCAGTACCATGTGCTCATGCAGTTACACGCAGACAGGCTTGGAGGGTTGGGAGGGTGGCCTAATGGTTAAGGTATTTGCCTTACAAACACAAGCTGCAGGGTTTGAGTCTCACAAGGGATAAATGGCTAGGCTTAAAATGTCTCGCAAGGGCAATTAGCCTAGTAATAATCTATGAACATATGAACCTATGTGGGTCTGGTAGCCTGGGGGAGACCCAGACAGATTGCATACTTGCAGCCAGGACTGGTGAGGTGGTTACTTCAGGGAGGGACCTACTCTGTAGCAGTGAGACTGAAGGTGAGCCACAGCTGCTTGTGGGTACTGATGTTCCCTTGGACAGAGTTACTGCAAAGGTAGAGGTGAGTAGTAGTATCCAGACTGACAGTAAGGCACCACTGTCAGTGGATGCCAGACTTCCCGTGGAAGGGGGAGCTGGGAAGGGTTACAAAGAGAGAGTTGAGACAGGCTCAGCTCTCAGAACCTACATTACAAGGCCTGAGGCAGGTAGCTAGGGAGGCATCTGATTCTCAAGAAAATGGGGAATCTGTATACTGGGACACAGGGTTACTGTATAGAGAGTGGACCCCTGAGGGAGGGATAGAAGGTGAGAGAGCACAGCAGTTGTTAGTGCCTAGAGCCTACCATCTGGTGCTTCTAGTCATAGACCATGATATTCTGTTTGCAGGTCATATGGGCATAAAACGTACTAAGAGACATATTATGCAGAACTTCTATTGGCCAGAAATTTCCAGAGCTATAACAGGGTACTGCAGGACCTGTGAGCAGTGCCAAAAGGTAGGCAAGGCAGGAGACAAGATGAGAGCTCCTTTGATGCCTTTGCCTGTGATTGAGGAGCCATTTCAGAGGGTAGCTATGGATATTGTGGGGCGTCTGAGTACCCCAAGTTCCAAAGGGAAAAAGTATATCCTAGTGGTAGTGGATTATGCTACACGATACCCTGAGGCAGTAGCTCTGTCCTCCATCGAGGCAGAAAAGGTGGCAAATGCTTTGTTAGAGATTTTCGGCATGGTAGGTTTCCCAAAAGAAATACTGACTGACAGAGGTGCCAATTCCATGTCAGACCTACTGGCTTGTCTGTGGAAGTACTGTGGGGTGAAGCACATGAAGACCAAGCTCTACAATCCCTAGACTAATGGTGTGGTTGAGAGGTTAAATTCTACAATCAAGTCCATGCTACGTGCATTTGCAGATCAGTTTGGGAGGGTGGCCTAATGGTTAAGGTGTTTGCCTTACAAACACAAGGTGCAGGGTTTGAGTCTCACAAGGGATAATTGGCTAAGCTTAAAATGGCTTGCAAGGGCAGTTAGCTTAGTACTACTCTATGAACCTATGAACCTATTTAAGAGGGAGTGGGACAAATATTTGCCCCATCTGTTGTTTTCTTACAGAGGGGTTCCCCAGGAATCCACAGGTTTTTCACCCTTTGAGTTGCTGTATGGGCATAGGGTGAGGGGACCTCTAGATTTAATTTAAGATGAGTGGGAAGGTGCGTGTGAACCTCACAAGGAGTCTGTTGTGGCATATGTCCAAAACCTCAGGCCAAGGCTCAGGGAACTCAAGGGAGAACCTGGCAGAAGCCCATCAACAGAAAAAGGTATGGTATGCCAGGAATGCTCGAGCTAGAGAGTATGCTGTGGGGCAGCAGGTAATGGTTCTCATTCCTGTCAGACACAGCAAGCTGCAAACAGCTTGGGAGGGACCCTATAAGGTGGTAAGAAAGGTAAGTGATGTTAACTACATGGTGGAACTGCTAGGCAGGATGCAGGGGCACAAATTGTACCATGTTAACATGATGAAGGCTTACCATGATAGGGAGGCCCTTGTGCTGAGCATTTGCAGTGGATTGTTGGAGGAGTCTGATGGAGATCTGGTGACTGATCTCCTCAGTGAGGCTCGGACTGGCGCCTCAGTTGAAGGGCTAGCAATGTCCCAGCAGCTATCTCCTACCCAGGTTCGAGAAATCCGAGCAGTGTTACAGTAGTTTGGGGACATGTTCACTGGGTGGATACAGGACCCCAAAGGCCTATTAGGCAGGCTCCTTATAGGGTGCCTGAGAGAGAGAGTCTAACAGACTCTGAGGGAGGAGATACAGGAGATGTTGGAACTAGGGGTGATTCAAGAGTCCAACAGTCCCTGGGCCTCCCCAGTGGTACTGGTGCCAAAGAAGGATGGCAGCACCAGGTTCTGTGTGGACTACAGGAAATTAAATTGTCACACAGGGTCAGATGCTTACCCCATGCCTAGGACAGATGAGGCCCTAGAGCAGCTGGGTGGGGCTAAGTATCTTATAATTATTGATCTTACCAAGGGTTACTGGCAGGTGCCCTTGACTCCCAATGCTAGAGAGAAGTCAGGCTTTGTGACTCTTTTTGGCTTGTATGAGTTTACGAAGATGCCCTTTGGGATGAAAAATGCCCCAGCAACTTTCCAGAGGCTGGTAGATCATATCCTAGCAGGAGCAGGAGGGGTTTCCCTTGCTTACCTAGATGATATTACCATCAACAGCCATTCCTGGCAAGAGCATCTTCAACATGTCAGGGAGTTGCTGGGCAGACTACAGAGGGCAGGGTTGACCATTAAGTCGAGCAAATGTCAGGTGGGTATGGCAGAGGTCTCCTACTTGGGACATAGAGTGGGGCGTGATAAGATCTGGCCAGAACCTGCCTAAGTAGAAGCCATTCAGGCATGGCCTGCACCTGTTACCAAAAGCAGGTGAGGGCATTCTTAGGGACAGCAGGGTACTACAGAAAGTTCGTCCCCAGTTATAATACCATAGCTGCTCCCCTCTCAGACCTGGCAAGGAAGAACAGACCAGATAAGATAGTGTGGACCACAGCATGTGATCAGGCATTCCAGAAGTTTTAAGAAGCTTTGAGAGGACCCCATGTGTTAGCCAGTCCACATTACGGCAAATAATTTGTTGTGCAGGTGGATGCTTTGAACCATGGGGTGGGGGCTGTACTTAGCCAGATTTCTTCAGAGGGAGAGGAGTACCCAGTGGTTTATCTCAGTCGTAGGCTCCAACCCAGGGAGGAATGCTATGCAGCGGTAGAAAAGGAATGTCTAGCCATAGTGCGGGCACTGCAGAAACTTCAGCCTTATCTGTATGGAAGAAAATTCACGGTAGTGACAGATCACAACCACCTAACATGGTTAAACAAATCCAGCCAGCAAAATGCCAAGTTGCTAAGATGGAGCCTAGGGTTGCAAGCATATAATATGTCAGTGCAGCACCACAGCGGGATTAGCAATGCCAATACAGATGGGCTCTCAAGACAGGGGAATGGGGTAAGGTAAACTCAGATAGACCTAACCCTCTCAAGCAACGTTTCTCAAGGGTCACTTGAAAAACTAGCTTGAGTTCTCCGGGGGGGGGGGGGGGGGTGAAGATAGGTGGAGGCTGCCAGCTTAGACCGATAGAATTTTGTAGATAATTCTGTCATTTGTAAATATTAATATAAGCCATAGGCTTGTTCTCTTAAATGTGAAAAGACTGTATTGGATATTGAAATGCAAGAATGTAACAACAGTGCACTCTGCTGTAACAAAGCTGATAAGTCAATTCTTTGATGTCAAAATTCAGACCCGATATGTCTAGAGGGAGGCATCCTTCCTATTGTTTTAAGACCAGAGTTAATGGCTAGAATGTGCATGTATAAATGTCTTTTATTGCTCTGGTTTCTGACAAGGTGTAAAGAATGTAAATGTAGTTTCTGTTAGCCTGGGAACACCAGAGAATTGTGAATAATGATGTCATGTGAAGCAGCTCTGTGTTATCAGTTTAAAGACAAAGAATCAGAGAGCTCTGGGCATTTTGTCTTGAGAACATCCAGCATCACCAGCACTGCTTTGCTCTATATGTAAGTTATTTAGAACTGTGTTTTCTCTTAGATATATATAGGAAATACGAAAATTAGACTAGTTTGTTTTTCTGTGATGTCAGAACTTTTCTACAGTATTATTTTAAACATTTTTATGTGATCTCTGAACTCTGGACTAGCACTGTGTAGTAAGAAGTATTGTCTTGTGTTTTTATCTGTTATTAAATATTTTTAAAACTTTCAACTGTTTTATGTAGAGTTAATTTAAGCTCTAGAGTACATTGCATGTATATAGTGATACTGTACCAAGTCACTCTAATAAGCCTTGACTGTTCAATCACACTTACCATTTGGATAATAATATTGCACAGTAATAATAGGACACCCTTTCAGAAGACCTTTGATTAGTTGATATTAGTGGGTGGTGGCAGCTGGTACTACCTTTTACACTGGGCAGAAAAGGGGCACAGCTGGAGAACCTGTGCTAGCCATCCCCAGGAGTGTCTGTGTGGTTGTATATAACTTTTATCTCAAATTGTGTGTGTGTGTGTGTGTGTGTGTGTGTGTGTGTGTGTGTGTGTGTGTGTGTGTGTGTGTGTGTGTGTGTCAGCTACTTGGGCAGGGACATCAAGCACTGAGCAGAGAAGGTGCTGGAAATTTTAACTTGCCAACTAGGCTGAGATCTGGACCTCTTTAGCTGTGCCAGCAGGGAGTCTTATTGGGGACTTGGAGAGAAAGGGAGCAAACAGCCCCAGACTGACTGTGATCTCTGTGTACTTTTAAGGGCAATTGTACTTTACTGTGTGTGTATTTATTATCCTTTCCCTGTATGGATGCCCCTCACTGGTGTTAGTGGTGAGGATTGAGGCTCCTTGATTGCTGGGCCAGTGCACTGGCGTCACACCACCCACACTGCCCTAAACTGCTACTGTCCAGTATTGGTAGTTTGTCTTAATCTGGCACCTCCGCTGAGACCTGTACAACTACATTGACCCTTCTAATAGTTAAATTACCTATACTATAGCTATCAGCATCATTGATACATGCAAGGTCTTCTGGAAAGACAAGGTACAAAACAAGAAAGGGCCACTATGAGCGTAAGATGCCAATATATTGTCTGCAAAATTACACCATATATTACATAGAATGCAAAAATAATAACAAGCAGATGGAGTGAGTTTTGTGCATCTTTACTTACTGAATGATGTTCTAGCTGGAAATGTAGTTTACTGGGCCATCCTTACAGCATGCCCAGTAGAGTCAGCAGACATTATACGTAGAGGCCTTAGCTCTTTGCAGGAAAGGAGCAATACAAATTGGGTTCAAAAGGTGGTTTCATGAGTCATCTGACAACACTCACAGCAGTTAATTTTTGAAAAAGTGTTGGATAGATTGGATATTAAAACAAGAAGGATGATTCATGCTCACCAAATTATTTATAAAAATCAGTGTATACAAAGATTATATATTCCCAGTTCCGAAAGAGGGATGGGCCTCCTTGAAACTGATTACATGTATAGATCTGCAATCGTGGGACTCCACACATATCTACTAACCTCACAAGATCCAAATGCAGTGAAAGTTTTGAAACATGAGGGGAATAAATCTAAGACGACATCTCTGCTTAATTTAGCAGAAGCATATCAACGTCAAGCAGGAATAGAAATCAAACCAGAAGTAGATAAAAACCAGGCAGCAACTGAATGTTCTAAAAAACAAAAGAAAGAATATAAGGTGAAGGACCAGATGAGAAGGCAAGAAATGTGGAAAAAACATAAATATAGTTGCAAATATAGTAAATTTCTGGAATAGCCTCATGTTGATCAAGAACAAATGCAGGAATGGTTAAGGAGAGGTGAATTCACATCAAGAAATGAAAGGTTAATATTGGCAGCCCAAGATACTGGGCTATGTACATGCTAGTTTACAAAGTCCATTGAACATAGGTTCATAGGTTCATAGGCCTTAGGGCCTATATAAGCCTAGCCATAATACTTCCCTGGCTATTTCTTCCCACAGTATTTACTTCCCTGGACCCCTGTCTAGCAGGACTACTGACGTGATCCCCGGGGTGAATTTTCAGTCTCCCATCCAATCATCAATGTTCCTTTTGAAGAGGGCCAAAGAGGCAGTCTGTTCCAGAGTCTGGGGAGTCTCTGGATCAGGAACCTATCCCTGCAGCATGTTTTGTTCATTGTGATGACAAGGTTTAGATCCCTGGAGCATGTGTCCCTGAGGGATAGGGATTTCTTTAAGTGTAGCATGTCCAACAGCTCTGGGTTTGACATGGACTTGTATGTTAAGCAGAGATCACCTCTGAATAGACGATATGCGACAGAGTATAGGTGGAGTTTTTTCACACGGTCAGCATACGGCATCTGCTTTAGGCCTGTGATTCTTTTAATGAGGTATTTCTGCGGCCTTTCCAGTTGTTGCAGATGTCTTGAGAGGTACATACCAAATGGGGCATTGTATTCTATAATGGGAATGGACCCCATTCCTCATGTGGGAGAAACAGACATATGTAGATTTTGTAAAACCAAATTGGAAGCAGTCACACACCTTGTTGCTGGTTGCAATGCACTAATGGCAGAGGGACTGTATACTGAAAGGCATAATAATGTGGTGAGACTGTTACACTGGAGATTGTGCAAAAATTATGGTATCGAAGTGGCTGAAAAACACTGGAAACATGAGCCAGAAAGAATCATAGAAAATGATGAAGTTTATATCACATGGGATCACCCAATACCAACAGTTCAAAAGATAGGTGCTAGAAAACGGGATATAACGGTCCAAGAACAGAAGACAAAAGTAGCATTGATGTTGAAATCGCCACACCCAGTGACTACTTGCATACAGAGAGAGACACAAAGTCATAAAATACCTTGATCTGCAGGCAGAAATGAGAGCCATGTGGAAGAAAGATAATCATACAGTTCCAATAGTAGTAGTAGTAGCAACTGGTCTTATAAAAAAGAATTTACAATTGTATTTAGCTATGTTACCAATTCATGTAACACCATACGAACTGCAGAAGGAGTCATTACTGGGCACATTGCGGGTGCTGCAAAGAGCACTTTTGGCTGACATCAAAGAGTGAAACAATACTAATTTAATGAACTTTAATCGTACTTTGACTAAGGAATGGGGTCCATTCCCGTCATGGTATTAGAAACCCAAAAGACTTGGAGAAATTAAAAACGACAGTACATGTTTGCACATGCACCTTTGGAATGACATACTTGATCTTCTTCTGGTCTATTTCTTGCTTATTATCCAAGATCTACACAAATCACCATCCTTGGCACAATACCTCACAGCGGTTTACAGGGTGCCTGGTGTAAACCTCTTATAAATGAGTACAGACCAACTAGCATCTTATAAAAAGGTGTTTTTAAAAGAGATCATTCATAATCAAAAGGGTGGTAGCACCTAAATTAAATTACTAGCAGAAGTCAGAAACAAACGTACGGGGAACAGACTTTTATCCTTACTAATATAAACATGGGAGCACTGAAAAATAGGAATGGCTCAGGGTAAGCTCCTGAAAAAAATGTTTCATGAACAAAGAGAAAGAGACAGAGAGAGAGACATGAAGAGAGAAAGAGAGACCGAGCATGAGATAATTAATCAGGTTATGCATTCTGAATAGTTTGATTCTTCAAACAAATTCTCTGTGCCTGTTTTGAATATCATTTTCTCAGAAATTGATAAAAAGCATGCTGTATTACCACATGCTTCTGAAGAAAGGTTAGAATATGTACATAAAGACAGAGAGAAAGATTAAGAAAAAGACAACTAGATAGATAAATGTTATAAATAGTCCTATTATTCAAACAAATTCTGTATCTCTGTTTTGCCTATCGTGTCCAACAAACAGATAAAAATGACAGACTGGCTTGCAGTGTTTCTGTCCCTGAACACCAAGTAAATCCAGAACAGCAGTTTCAGTGTGACACAGGGAACTGCATAAGAACATATCAAAGAGATAAGAAAGGTTGTAAAACAGCATTACCTCTTTGCCAAATTATTATGCATTGTTTTATACCTACCTGGAAGTCTGACATATTTCTTTATAATGTTTCTTCTGTGTCTCTTATCTCCCTTTTTGTCTATTTACTCTTACTTAAAATTGTAAGGAAGCACACACCTGTGCCTGAACAGGACAGAACACATTACAGGTGCATAATGACCATTATTATTGCCATTTCTGATACCATGTTGGGTAAAGTAACACTAGATGCCCACTTCTGGTAGGATACTTTAATTACTTCCTAACAGTGATGTAACTCTTGTAACTGGTATAATTGCAGGCTTTTCTTTTGCCTATAACCATAACTTGTGATGTGAATTGTCTGAGGAGACAGTGGCTATTATAAACTTAAGCTCTTCCTTGGAATGGGCTTTGTTATTGCTCCTTCCATATACACCCTGCAACATTCCCCCTTCCTGTAATATCTGTTACACAGGCCCTGCAACATTTTCCCTTCCTGTAATATCTCTTACACAGGCCCTGCAACATTCTCCCTTCCTGTAATATCTGTTACACAGGCCCTGCAACATTTTCTCTTCCTGTAATATCTCTTACACAGGCCCTGCAACATTTCTCCTTCCTGTAATATCTGTTACACAGGCCCTGCAACATTTCCCCTTCCTGTAATATCTGTTACACAGGCCCTGCAACATTTCCCCTTCCTGTAATATCTGTTACACAAGCCCTGCAACATTTCTCCTTCCTGTAATATGTGTTACACAGGCCCTGTAACATTTCCCCTTCCTGTAATATCTGTTACACAAGCCCTGCAACATTTCCCCTTCCTGTAATATATGTTACACAAGCCCTGTAACATTTCCCCTTCCTGTAATATCTGTTACACAGGCCCTGCAACATTTCCCCTTCCTGTAATATCTGTTACACAGGCCTTGCAACATTTCCCTTCCTGTAATATGTGTTACACAGGCCCTGCAACATTTCCCTTTCCTGTAATATATGTTACACAGGCCTGCAAAAGTTCCCCTTCCTGTAATATATGTTACACAGGCCCTGCAACATTCCCCCTTCCTGTAATATATGTTCAACAGGCCCTGCAACATTTCCCCTTCCTGTAATATGTGTTACATAGGCCCTCCAACATTTCCCCTTCCTGTAATATGTGTTACACAGGCTCTACAACATTTCCCCTTCCTGTAATATCTGTTACACAGGCCTGAAGCATTTCTCCATTTATTCTGTAATATCTGTTACACAGGCCCTGCAACATTTCCCCTTCCTGTGATATCTGTTACACAGGCCTTGCAACAGTTCCCCTTCCTGTAATGTCTGTTACACAGGCCCTGCAACATTTCTCCTTCTTGTAATATGCATTTCACAGGCTGGTCTTCATTGGAAGAACAAACCTTTACAAAGCTGACTCTCATTTGATGAATGATTTCCATATAGGTTCATAGGTTCGTAGGTTGGTACTAGGCTATCAGGCCTAGGGCCTATACAAGCCTAGCCATAACAATTCCCTGGCTATTTCTTCCCACACTATTTACTTCCCTGGACCCCTGCCTAGCTGCTGTTTATTCTTTCCTTTCTACTATTTTTTCTATTGTGATTAAGTATATTACAAACTAAAAACAAACAAAAAATGGAAATAATGCAAATAACACACCACCAACAATGTTTTTTTTCAAACTCTGGATGCATTGTCATAAAACACATTTGTGCCTTCTGTGAGGGCATTAGTGAGCATGTTTTATTCTACTATTTGAGACACAGGCCTAGATGCCCAGGAGGATCTATTAAAAGAAGGAAGACAGCCATTTAGTAATTAGGTGCACCATGTCTTTTTTTAGCGTGGCATTCCAATAAAGGTTTTAAAGCAGGGCCATACTTGGGAGTATAGGGTCACAGGTCATCACTTAGCTGTAGCTAAAACACCTAACAGCCTGCAGGATAGACAAGCACAGATACAGTACTTGCTATCTGACTATCGCACAAAAGGTAAGTTATTTTACTAAATTACTATTAATTGTACAATACAGATTTTACTAAATTACTAAATTTAAATTACTAGTCTCCCATCTGGACACAAGTGCTCATCAGCAGTTGAATTCTGCTCACTGCACACTTGGGCAACTCTGCAGTCCACGGCTACCACCACACCCATACAGTCTAGGAAGGAATCAGTACTGCTAAACTAAATAAAGGATATAGCCTTTGAGCCTGAAGAGCAGGGTCAGTCCACCCAGGCATTCTACATCACACTTGGGCAACTTTGCACTCCACGGCTACCACCCCACCCATACAAGCTAGGAAGGAATCAGTGCTGCAAAACAAAACCAAGGATATACCCTTTGAGCTTGAAGGGCAGGAACACTCAGGCAACTCTGCAGTCCACGGTTACCACCGCACCCATACAGTCTAGGAAGGAATCAGTACTGCAAATCTAAACCAAGGATATAACTTCTGAGCCTGAAGAGCAGGTTCAGTCCATCCAGGCATTCTACATCACACTCGGGCAACTCTGCAGTCCACGGCTACCACCCCACCCATACAGTCTAGGAAGGAATCAGTACTGAAAAAACTAAACCAAGGATATACCCTTTGAGCCTGAAGAGCAGGCACACTCGGGCAACTCTGCAGTCCATGGCTACCACTCCACCCATACAGGCTAGGAAAGAATCAGTACTGCAAAACTAAACCAAAGATATACCCTTTGAGTCTGAAGAGCAGGCGCACTTGGGCAACTCTGCAGTCCATGGCTACCACCTCACCCATACAGCCTAGGAAGGAATCAGTACTGCAGAACTAAACCAAGGGTATGCCTTTTGAGCCTGAAGAGCAGGGTCAGTTCACGCAAGCATTCTACATCACACTTGGGCAACTCTGCAGTCCACAGCTACCACCCCACCCATACAGTCTAGGAAGGAATCAGTACTGCAAAAACTAAACCAAGGATATACCCTTTGAGTCTGAAGAGCAGGCACACTCGGGCAACTCTGCAGTCCTTTGCTACCACCCCACCCATACAGTTTAGGAAGGAATCAGTACTGCAAAACTAAACCAAAGATATACCCTTTGAGTCTGAAGAGCAGGTGCACTCGGGTAACTCTGCAGTCCATGGCTACCACCTCACCCATACAGTCTAGGAAGGAATCAGTACTACAAAACTAAACCAAGGGTATACCTTTTGAGCCTGAAGAGCAGGGTCAGTCCACCCAAGCATTCTACATCACACCTGGGCAACTCTGCAGTCCACAGCTACCACCCCACCCATACAGTCTAGGAAGAAAAGAGTACTGCAAAACTAAAACAAGGATATACCTTTTGAGCCTGAAGAGCAGGGTCAGTCCACCCAAGCATTCTACATCACACCTGGGCAACTCTGCAGTCCACAGCTACCACCCCACCCATACAGTCTAGGAAGGAAAGAGTACTGCAAAACTAAAACAAGGATATACCCTTTGAGCCTGAAGAGCAGGTTCAGTCCACCCAGGCATTCTACATGTATGTATTATGATAGTGAAGCTTTAACATTAGCTGTGTTACTTAGTAGTTCTCAGTGTGCTAATAACACTGACTGTTTCAGTCTTGTGTCCTCTCACACCCCCCCCCCCCCCAGCATGTGTAGTAATCCTAACTGTCCACTAGACAGTATAAACTTAATTCAGGTCCTTCCTGTTCTCTGCGATTAAAAATTAACCCTCAAGCAGCCCTTTCAGTGCTGTTTGCCTTAGTTTTGTATCACTTGAGCCCCACCTGTTTATTTGCATCTCTATAAATTCCCCTTCATTACTAATGTATTTCTCTTCTCTAATCTGTGCACAAACTGGTTACTAATAAGCAAGTCAATGTGAAGACACACTCTCAACCTTAATAAACTTTGCTTTCTCATCTCTCTTTCACTTTACAGGTAGAGTTTGTATTACTACTTACCCCTCTGAGGCCTTCACTGATAGTTTTTCACTGCTTGCCTCTCTGGTTTGGCTGGTTTCTTTGTATTGTACCTGGTTCACACCTTCTTTGCTACCCCTCCCCCCAGTACTAAGTCTATATTAGATTCCTGCTGTTTATGGAGCCATCTTTAAATTACTAGTCTTCCATCAGGACACAAGTGCTCATCAGCAGTTGAATTCTGCTCACTGGTAAGCCATAAGATACTTACCTGATGATCCACAGCTTGGAGGGATTTAAACCCCGCTCCATTCGCCCGTGCTATGCATGGGCTCACTTCGTGCCCCACCCTGACCCCTAATCCCACCCACCTTCACTACTTATTTTAGGCACTAACCCCTCCCAATAACCAGCAATCAATCAGAACGATACTAGTGACCTATCTTCTCTGCTGCCCACAGTACCCCACCTACTTCCAATCTAACTGCTCATCTGACACAGTCATGCTACTACCTAGTGTGCTTATACTCCTTACCTGCACTCTTCTTGCACACCTTACATCCTACCAGAACTCCATAATAGATAAACCCCACCACTATCACTGCACCCTTACCCTCACTTCTATCCATCACCCACCTACTAATTACACTTGTCATACCATCACAATCTCTATCCCAATACACCCACCGTACTACCAGTCACCTGTTACATTCAGGCAAAAATATCCCTAAAATATGACAGGTTAATTACCAGATTTATGAAACTTATGTTTACTGCCCTATCTAAATTAGCCCTCAGTGGTGATAACCACCCTGATCCTACCATTACCAACTCCTCATCTAAATATCTGCCTAATAGCTGCTCCTTCTCACAACTAACATCCAACAGAAAACCATCTGACCTCCTGTTCATGTGTCTAAATATCAGAAATATAACTAATAAAACCCATGACCTAAATGCCAACATAGCCTTATACTCTCCTGATATTCTCATCCTGACTGAAACCTGGCTCAAACCTCACATCAAAAGTGAACAAATACTCCCAACAGGTTATAACATTCTTCAAGTAGATAGCCTATCTAAGAAAGGAGGTGGTGTGGCTCTAATGTTTAAACACCACTTCAACATCCAGATCCTAAACACATCTGCACCCTACATTGGAAATGAAGAACTCCTACATGCCAACCTCAAACTAAACCCAAATAAAACAAACAGGATGCTACTTCCCACCTGGCCATAACATCCCACCCCTGAAAAACCACCTGAACTGGGCTAACCATTCCCTACCCCAGGAAACCATAATCCTAGGTGATATCAACTTTCTATCTTGTATTAGCAATCATCCAGCCCAGCACCTAAACCTTCATGGTTTCTCCCAACTAATACAGTCACGTACCCAGATAAATAAAAACTCTAACAAGCATACTACTCTTGAATGGAAATTAGTCAATAAAGACCCTCGCTCATACTTAGCTGGCTGTCTACCAGACAGCCTCAGTGACCACACTCCAACATTCCTTCTGAGACACCACTTAAATTGTGCTAAACCAATCATCTATAGGCAAATCTGAAATAGGGTAAACTTTATCCCTCTCTCCTTTATCTCATCCCTTCAAAAATGTGATTGAACACCACTAAAGTACCTCAATCTGGATGAAGCTGTCCACTTCTTCAATAGCAGCTTCCTAAACATCCTAAACACACATGCCCCCATAAGAAATGCTAGAGTCAAAACACAGTACTCCCCTTGGCTACAAAAAAGCACCAGGGCACTAATGAAAATCAGAAATAAAGCCTGGGAGCACTGGCGCTTAACAAAAACCCTCCTCTAGACTGTGATTCCTAGAGTTGTGCAACAAGGTCAAAAAGCAAATAAAAGAAGATAAAACCCAAGATTATCAGTCTGCCCTAAACTCCTCCCATCACAGTCCTAAGCAGTTCTGGTCCACAATAAACTCCATTCTCCATCCAGGTAAAGTAGGCACCCCACCACCTACCACTCCCCCTTACTCCAGCAGTATTGCTGACTCATTCAATAAACACTTTACTGAAACCATTCTGTCTTTGACTAAACAACACGACCCTCTACCCACCCTCCCTACTTCAAAACCAAATACTCTGCCCACAGTCTTTTCTTTTTCATCAGTACCTACTTCCTATATAAAAAAACTCCTATTGAAACTTAAGGCTACAAAAGTTGCAGCTGACAATCTCCTCTCCGAAAACCTAAAAACAGCAGCAGAAGCCCTAGCTTATTCTGTCTCTATCTTAATTAATCAGTCCTTATCAGAAAGCTATGTCCCCACACTGTGGAAAATATCCTACATCTTTCCCCTCCATAAAGGTGGCTCCTCCACTGAACTTTCCAATTACTGCCCCATAGCCATCCTTTCTCTGCTTTCCAAGATACTTGAGAAATGCATCCATTCTCAAATCTTAGACTACCTCTTAGCTAATAACCACCTCTCCAGCACCCAGCATGGCTTCAGGCCATAAAACAGCACTACTGCCATCTTGCTCTCTTTCACTAATGCTATCCTTCATCATAAAAATAATGGCCTGTTCTCCTCTGCTATATTTCTGGATCTATCCAAGGCTTTTGACATGGTCTCACACAAACTACTAATCTCTGTTCTCACTAACGTATCCTTTTCCCAATCAGCTACTGATTGGTTTCACAGCTATCTAACTGGCCACCAACAATCACTTGTCTGGCATAATGATCTAGCTCCTCAACTTCCTGTAACATTCGGTGTTCCCCAAGGCTCCATCCTTGGTCCCCTACTATTCTTACTCTTCACCAGTCATCTGTTCACAGCCACCAAGCATTCTTCTCTTATACAGTATACAGATGACTCCACCCTCATCTGCTCAGCACCAACTATAGCTGAACTTTACAAGATCACAAAGGAAGCCTTTTCATCTGTAGAAAGATGGCTATCTAATGCCCAGCTATTACTCAACCCAAGCAAAACTAAACTCCGTATCTTCCAACCCAGTAAATCTAACCAAATTATCCCCCACTTTAATATTCAGTTAGAGGGACTAAAATAAGAGTCCAAGGGGTCTTGAACCACCAATGACAATGGTAAAGTGAGCTGATACAGGGGTTCTGAGACTTCAAACACATCTTGTATGGGCCAAAAAATGTAGCAGCCCTAGCCTACAAAATAGAGGACTTTGGAGCAGAAGAATATATTGAAATAGGAAGCATTATCTTTGTACATGTTTGAAATTCATCACTGTCCAGTTTCCAAAGGGTAATCTATTTAGGAAACCTGCTCAGAGGACAGTGTCTTGAACTTCACCTCAAAAACTCTGCATTGAAAGTATATGCATTTGTATTTAGATTCTGTAATTGTTTTGCTTGTTTGTGAGGGTAGGAGAAAATACAAAATATAAACCAATTTTCTTTGAGATAGCTCAGAGAATAAATTATAGTTAGGCAACACCCATCTATCTCTTTTCAAGCGTCTGTCATTTGTGGTGTTGTTTATTTGAAGTTCCCATGAATTATACCTAAGGATATATATTTTACAATGAATTCTGCATTTAAATCCCATTGTGAGTACATTAGTTTATTTACATGTAAAAAACTTGTGACAATGCCTGTCTTATTTTAGATACAGAAGAGGTAAGTACGTTGACTTTGGTAAGCTATAATTGTTGTGATATGTATGTACTCTGCCTAATAACAGAACATTAGGCCTAGGCCACCATATCTGATTGTAAGATTGAGTGACTGGGGCTATTGCTGAGCTTCTCATGAGCTCTATTTTTGGGGACCTAAAAACTCTGCAGGTCAGTGCTCACCAAGATGGCATTTGGACATAGCTGTTCAAGGGCAGTACTCACTGACAGGATATCAGGATGTCACTCAGCAGTAAAAGTGTACATCTCAAGGCACAGTAATGGTATCTGAGATATTGCTGTACTGGGAGGGTAAAGGCAAGGGTCTAGATTAGATCACCAAATGCTTAAAAAAGCAAACAGTGATTAATCGACCCTATGTAAGCGAAAGCTTACAATTTCGAACTGTCAGAACAGTGATTTTTTTCCAAGGGAAAAAGAAATCGCTGTTTCAACAAAAATAAATAAATAAATAAATAAATAATTAAAACACTTTAACCAGTACATTAAGTGGTGGGCTTTGCCCCTCACACCCCCTCTACTTAAATATACCAACTCTGAGACTGCACTACAGTGCCGAAAATGGCAAGGTAATGAAGTGGCCAAGCAAATTCTTTCCCAGGGAAAGAATTTGCTTAAAAGCTACTTCGATATTTTGCTGTTTCCATCTTTTGAGTTCGACCAAGACGCATTCGAAAGAATGCATCTTCGGTCTTCTAATAGGGAACCTAAAGGCAAGGCATCAGATATTGATGACAATAACACCATAACTTCTTGACCAGTCTTTGCACTCAAAGTACCAACATTACTGAATGTTTGATAGTTAACCATCCATCCACAGCCCCATTTTCCCATTTATTACACATGGGATTAGGGTGTCACTTCAACAGTGACAATCATCTAGAGCCAAGGTTTACACCGCTAGCTGGCTAGCCCTACCATGGTAGTTCTTATACACCACACACTTGCACCTATGGCCAATTTAGAGTGTCTAATCCACCATCTGCATTTCTTTGGAAAGTGGGAGGAAACCCATACAAACACAGGGAGGACATGCAGACTCCACACAGAAAGCATCCAGCTGAGAATTGAACCAGGGAATCTCTTGCTATGAGGTGACAATGCTGTCTGCTGGGCCACAGTGCCACCCTTAACAATACTGCAAAAATATGCAATATCAAAAATTTTTCTTCCTTCTCCTGAGTTTGCATGTGTACCGCTGGGTAAACTGAATGTCACTGATTAACTCCAGTGTTCTAAGGTGGGTTCAGCATACTAATAATTTGTTATTTTAATTAATTTGGAATTTGGTGAATAGATTTGTAGCTAACTATGTTTATTAGTGATAACATAGAGTTTGTTGCAAATACATGTAGAGACTGCAATAAGCCATTTTTGTTAATACATAAATACTAATTTTATTTCCTTGTAGGCCATCCAGTATGTATTAAAATAAGTTCCTGGGTGCAGTATTTCATTTGAAACACTGGGATAACAAAAAATAGAATTATTACAACTGAGTCCATTCTAGTAGATAGAATGGGTAACAATACATCTGTATATCAGTTTATGCTGTCTTAAATATATGACTGACTCCTGACTGACTCTTGAGTCCATCATCGCAAAAAGGGAGCAGTAAGTGTCTTGGATAACAATTAACGACCTTTAATTCACAGCTACAGTTAATGTGTCACCATTCACTGCCTTCTTGGTGTCTGAAAACATAGGCATGTTTTGATTGACACTTTACAATAACTGAACAGATACACTCTGATAACTGGATTGTTATACTTATAAAGTAATTGTATATATTGAGCTCTGTTATAGTGATATAAATCGTGTATATAGTTGTTTAAGATGTTATATACAAATACTATGGAATTTATTCAACTGCATTTGAAAAATAAAAAAAATTTTGAGGAAAAAAAGAAAACATAGACATGCTGTGCTGCTCTACTGACAGAAAACACAGAACACAAAAGTGATGTGATGGCATTTATTGGAATAATACAGGTTTAACGATACAGCTACTTCTGCTTTCAGACTAATAGAAGGCTTTCATTACAAGTTAATAACTTATTGTTGCTACATACGTTGTTTTAATACTCACTTGTGTCTAGATAGGGAGAACAGAGTGCAACATTTCTTTTTCATTGGCTAAAAGAGGCACTTTAAAAAATACCAGTGTGTGAAAAAAATCATAGTGCAAAATATCGATACTTAGCCCCATGACATAGAAGACTAATAGGTGCCTTCTTGGCGAACTGTTTATTTATTCTATGGTAAGTATGGGAGTGGAGGTTAACTCTTATGCTCTCTCACATCTTGAAATAAAGGACTTCAATAATAAATAATCAATATGAGACCATCTGCTGGCATCTGGAATTCCTGTGATGATAAAATGATAGATTTGAAGTCTTGGGACGCATAAACTTCTCAGATATATCAAAAGGCTGACCTGAAGCACTTTCATATAAAAATGGTTGGCTATATCAAATGACATTATTTTTGTAATTAAGAATTTGGAATGTTACCTTCTTTAGTGGTTCCCATTTGTAACAGCAGCATATCCAAAGTGTGTCATTGGTAGTGGGTCTGATGAAATGGATACAATATCTAGATCACACCCAAGATTAGCAGACACCTACACAAAAATACGTGCAAACTTCCCTTTATCAAGGCATCATGGGAAATAGGCAAATGTAAAGTCTACATTGATTCAGGACAATGGATCTTGAATGCACAATGGCACATTCATCTTTAGTCAATAATTTAGGTCAGTAATCCATCTCAATTGTCTATACATTCATGTTTCCCATTTTGGGTTCAGTAGTATAACTTAAGTGGGAAGTTTGACACCATTAGAACTGAACCATGTCTCTTCTGAACATAGGAATTTCACAGCATAAACAGGCAGGACTGTCTTACCACTAAAAGTAGCAGAGTTTCAGATTGTGTGGTTTAAGTCCATGCTTTTCATTTATTTGCCACATTTTGAATATATATTCTCAAGAGTTATTTCAGCTCTTTTCTTCTTTAAAAGTAACAGGAGACATACTTTCACATTTAAGAGTTGTTTCACAGCGCTGCTTTTTGGATGCTGTACCTTCGGTGTGAATTCTACACATCCTCTCTGGATCTCCATGGATTTTTGCTGGATACTTCAGTATCCTCCCATATCCCTGAGTTGTGCAAATAGGTGAACCTGCATTCTGTTAAACAGCCCATGTGCGTGTGTGTGTGTGCGCGCGCGTGTGTGTGTGTGTGTGTGTGTGTGTGTGTGTAAGGCAAGGCGCCACAAGATAGTGTGCGTGCACACCGTGCACGCACTTTTTAGGGAGAGAGACTATGTCTTTATGTTTTGCAATGTGTTGGTGTTCAATTCAGGATTTTTTCTTCCACTTTTTTGGGTTCATCTTAAGCACACCACACCAAAAAAAATTAGTTGCCTTGTTGCATGTCATGTCTACATGTGAGCAATGTCAACACATTAATTCTACTGCAAATACATTTTGGAGCATAAATGTTTGCTTTCATGGCATTCCTTACCACAGACTACTTTAATAAACCTTCATCCACTAGACACAATACCAAAGGCTATCCTAATTACCATTTTAGAGATTTTTCAGAAAAAAATGTTTATGAAAACCATTTCCCTTTCATCATGGTGCCAAAATCCATTATCCGCTGTCACTTTCCAGTTTAAGTACAACTTACTTATATGTATGACAATCTATCCAGTGAATATCTTAAAATGGCAGCTGAGGCTATTGCACATCCATTTTCTTTTCTGAGAAATTGATACATATCTGAAAATAGAGTCCCCTCGTTATGTAAAATAATCATTTATTATTCCACTGCACAAAGGTGGAATCAATACAGAATATCCAACTAAAGGCCAATTGTCATTTTATCTCCCCATTAGAAAAACTTACTGTCTAATCGATAACCCAATCCAGTCATCAGCCCAGCATGGTTAGTGTCCACATCACAACACATCTACTGCTTTGCTGAATTTTGTTAACTCTGCCAACACCCACAGAAATGCCAGAAACATAGTCTTTGCCATCATTCCAAGACTTATTAAAAGCTTTTGATACTGTCTCCCACCAGACGCACTTACATAAACTCTCATCCTTAGAGTTCACCAACTCTTCATTGCAATGGTTCCATAGCTACTTCTCAAACAGAGCGCAAGCAGTGAAATGGAAAAATAATGTTTCTACATTTTTTCCAGTAAGTATTGCTGTCCTACAATGATCTATACTAGAGCCCATACTTGTTATCATATTCATCAATTATCTCTTTCACTGCTACAAAAAATGCTACTCCAGTTCACTGTGTTGATGACTTGACCTGTTCTACCAAATCTCTCCCTAAATTCCAAGATGTTATGAAACAATGCTTTCAATCAGTTGAAACATGGCTAAATAATTCACAACTGCTTCTAAACCCTAAAAATAAATAACTTAAATAAATTACTGATTTTCACCCCACACCACATCTCTACCAAAAAAACACTATTCACAAATGTCTCCACCAATGCAACCATAATATTACAAGAAAACAAGACAAAATCACCGGGTGTCATCACAGATAATCAGTTCAGATTTGACCACCATGTATCATACGTGGTTTAAAAAAAATCAGAAACTGGGTACATTATACAAACTCAAAACCTACCTCACTGGCATAGCCAGAAGATGCATAGATTCTACTTTCCTACTGCCTTCTGTCCTCTGTGCTGCCCTAGTCTTCACTAAACCATAGTTGAGTCTGTAATTCAGCAATGTTATAATAAAAATAGCCAGATTTGTAGTAAACTGTAACAATGGGGCACACCACTGTCCAGCTCACAGAGAATTAAACTGGTTAAGAACTACCACATCACACTTCTCTATAAGCCAGAAAATTGCCCAGCCCTTAACAACTTAATATAACACTACTCCCCCAACAGAATTTTACACTCTGGAGAAAAATCATTACTCACTGTAACCAAATCATCTAATACTGCAGGTAATTCCTTTTTTTTTTCAAATAGTGTTGATAACCTATGGAACCACATCCCCTGCTACCACTGAAATCCATTCAGAATGCAAATATTTAAAATACAACTAAACCTTTCAAATAAATGGATCTGCTCCATGACAAATGCCATTGTTTTCAACATGCCATATCATCAGATCATTTCTCTTCATTCAGAATGCTATACCCCACAACCAGTCTTCAACAATATCTAATCAGTTTTGCTAGCATCTTCCAGCTATATACATTATTTTGTGACACTGCTTATCTCCCACCTCTATATGTCTATTTATTTTATTTAACATTTGTTTACCAGGAAAGTCCAACTCGGAATGAGGCAAATTTTAGCAGAGGCCTGGGGAGAAACACTCCAGATGCATGTCTTTGTAACGTGGGAGGAAACCCGAGCTCCCAGAGGAAAGCCACACGAACGCAGGGAGGACATGCAAACTCTGCCCAGCCAAGAAGCGACCCAGAGAACCTCTTGCTGTAAGGCTACAGCATTAACCACCGCATCACTGCACCGTCTGGTATAAATAGTTCTAATATAAACCTTATGATAACCATTTATATAATTATCTCTGAACCTGCTTTGCATCACACCTCTTAACTAGAATATTAACCGTTTCTGCCCTCACCTCCTTTCTTTGAATTTCCAGGTACTAATCACATAATCTGTCATATATCTGACAAACTCACTAATACATCTCTACAAATGCTCAACGTTCAACATCTACTAAAGCATATATTTTACAATGTAGTAGCTGCCTCTACTTTCATATGAATGTAATCTAACTAGCAAATGTGCAGTATGTGCAATTGTTGTTATATTATTTAATGTGTGTTCATGTATATTACTGAATGTCTATTTAAAAATGTTTGCAATATGCTGGAGCTTTCCCTTGGCCTACTCTAAAAAGCAGTTTTTGACTAAACCCAATCAGAAAAACATGGTAAACAAAAGCAAAGTAAAATAAAAGTAAATGATTTTTTTTTGCAATCAGAGCCAATACCTTAGCTACTGCAGTTATTTATTATTATCTACTGCATTTATTTATTATTCTTTTTACTAACATAGCTGAACAATAAGCTAATTGTTCTGAAGGGTTATTTTTATGGCTAGTGAAAAAATGAAGGCCAGAATCAAACTCAGTACTTTCTGTTTAGGAGGGAAAAAACTTAACCTTTATGTCAAATCCACTGACATTTATTAATTTATTTAGTTATTTTATTCTCTAGTTAAATTCACATGACCTGTTTATCATTAGGTCTTCCTTTTTTTTTTGGCTGACAGTTGGCATAGAGGATCAAAGTGTTGTTAACAAGCTGTTTCCTGTGGTCCAGTAGTGCAAGGTTTGATTCCCTCAGTTTCCAATGCCTAATAGTGTAACTCTGAGCAAGTCACTTAACCAGACACTGCTCCTAGACTGAGTCTGAAAAAGATCCATGGAGATCAGTGCTCTACCCTGGAAAACAAATATAAGTAAACAAAATTCCAGAGGTGGCCAGTAGCAAGAACCTGGTTACGTGACTTTATTAGTCACACACGGCGTCCATGTGAGGATAATGGGAGTCAAACACATATTAAAGGGACTTTGCTTATAGTTGTCCTAATATATTGTCCTACTGTCAGCCAAAATATTAATTCACATTATTTTGTCCTTAGATAAGTAGCTTGTTTAAGTTTATTATGGTGTTGTAAAAGCCAGCAGCTGCTTAAGTTTCAGTTAACCCCAAACACAACTTACCATCACCTGGTTAGCATGCTTTGAGATTGGAGTCTGAGTTATCAATGCATCATTCTGGTTTAATATCTGTATAGGTACAGCCAATGTTAAAGCTTAAGGTAGTATAGACTGTGTTTAGAGACTTATCCAACATTCTCTAAAGTGTGCCCCTTCTTTGTTTTCATATGAAAACAGTGATTAAAAATAACCAGAGAAACTATGACATACTACATGTGAGCCCAGATCTTCATCACAAGGGTCCTGAGCAGGCACATTTTCAAATATGATTTGGGTTGACTATATCCAGTCAGTATTGCTGTGCCTTTCCTGTGTGCCTTTTAATGACTTGGTTTGTCCAACTAGATCAATGGCCTCTTTTTTTAGGGAAGACCTGAGCTGGTATTTATATTGACTAAGGGAAATTTGCCCAGGGTATAAGGAAACTGTCACTGCTCTTTTCGATAAATGCCATGAGATCTTTTACATCCATGTGAGCTACTACCAGCTCAGAGAGATAAGGACTCAGTTTAATGCCTCATAAGAACAACAGCACACAGTATTCCTACACCTTCACTGATCTAAACTGCAGTGTCAGTAAAGGAAAATTAATCAAAGCACCTGGGACGAGGACAGAACCAACAGCCTTCTGATCTTCTAGCTTCAAATGGGAGTGTGCAATCTGTTGACTCACTGATGCTTACCTATATAATAAAGCTACATGGCTACTTCATGACCTGTTCACCACTTTTCTGATCATTACCTGTTAGAAAAAAAATGGACTCAAAAATATTTAGGACACAAACTCAACCATCTTCTCTTCCCCTCTTCTCTATAAAGGATTTCTGAGTCAACTAAACTTAAAGATATCATGTCTATACACACCCTTGATGAAGAAACTATCCACTAGTTCAAGCATTCATTTTCCATCTATAATAATGTTAATCATAGTCTGGTGACAGGGCAGAGTGTGGCAAAGTGGTTGTACCACTTCTACTATTCTTTTGGATGGGGAGAATCAGCATACTACTATACTACAGTAGCAACAGGTGAGCTACCTTGCGGCAAAATGTGTGGCTGTGCATGTGTTTTATGGGTTGATTGGTGTAGACATTAATGTACCTTTAGACTGTATGAAGAGCCAAGACTGATAGGGCATACTTAGGAATATGTATACCATCTGCATATAAGGACTGCTTAAGTCACCCACTGTACCCATTTCCCCACCTAGTAGATAAATAGCAATTCCTTTTAAAAGCACATCAATTTATTTTTACATTTCACAAGGCTTACTTTATATGTGCTTTTGTGTAAATTTCTCCAGTGATTTGATTCCAAAACCTGTTCAGAAATGCCATTATATGCATCTACAACCCTCTCTGTGAAACATCATTTTCTATTATCATTCTTGAGCTGTTCTCCATGTCTTTCCTCAAGTTTGTTATTCTTGAATGCCACCTCCTCTGATGGGTAATATTATCTTGAGAATTTTAATTCCCTTAATGTACCTAAATATTTCTTTCATGACACTGTCATTCAATATGTGCAAATTAAATCATTTAGCTTGTCATAAGATTATGGGAGATTGTATGTTAAACAGCTTTTATTTCATCAACATGTTTGTACAAATTGGACTTTGAGAATTACCCTTAGTATGACACTATTACAAATCTGAAGAAATGAAGAAAATTATCCACACTGTACTGGCTTTGCTTTTCCCCATGCATCTTAGGAGTCCTCAAGCTTTCCTTACCAAAATTTCAACCTGAATGCCTCCTTTTAGGTTATCTGTTGTAATCATAGCTCTCAGCCTCTTAGCACCAAAAGTCTGGGCACAGCCAAAACCAATAAGGGGACAAAGACCTAAATATAGGGACACATTTTAAATATTGCTCTTTTGACATTAGAAAGTTGATAGATTAAAATGTCTCCTATTACTGCAAATTTTCTGAGGGATATGAAGACTGAACATCAAATGCCTGTCATTATTTAGTGAATACAGTCCTAACTGATTTGCCACAAAAAATCCAGAAAACCACAATTTTTATGAGGAACAGACCAATAATATGAGGTAAAAATCTAGCCATTCTGGGAAAATTTGGACAGTTGAGCGGTATGGTTGTAATTATTGAGCCATTCATTCTCTAAACCATTTGGCCTGATGAGGGTAGCAGTGGCAGAAAACTAAGGAGACTACCATATCCTGAGTGACGGTCTCCCTAACTCATCCTGTGGAATCCTCATGTTTGTCCAGACAGGCTGAGAGAGATACCCTCCATCCAATGAATTATGGATGTGCTCCTGGACATGCTCCTAGTGGGATATGCCTACAGACCACCTTACCTCAATTGACAGGAGCAGTTGCTGTATTCCAAGATCCACATGGAAATCCAAAGTCCTCCATCTGTTACAGAGACTGATCCCCACTATCCCATGAAGGAACCTCACTTCTGTACTTGTATTTGTGCTAGCATACTTTTCAGTCACTCTGGTCACTAACAAAAGCTCATTATATAACTCATATCTCATTTTGCTGCCACAGGTCAGTGATTAAACTGTTCTGCTGTGCCAAGTCAATGGGAGTGGGTGAGATCCAGGCTAAAATTCTGAAAATGGTGAACAATGTCAGGATATCATGATTAACATACCTTTTTAGTGTTGTAAGGAAGGACACCTCTGGATTGGCAAACTGGGGTAGTAGTCTCCATTTTCGAAAAAGAGAACAGGATGGTATGTTCTAGTGATAGAGGGACTGCACTCCTAATCCTTCCTAGCAAAACCTATGCCTTGGTGCTAGATGGAGATTATTACCAGCAGGAGAAGCAATGCAGATTCTGTCATAGCCATGAAGCAGTGGGCCAGCTCTTTGTCCTTGCATAAATAATGCATAATTTGTCAGTGTCAGTGGCTCAACAAGTAACACACTTGTTTTCAGTGCTGGAAAATCAAACATCAGTGGGTGCTATCCCCCCCCCCCCGTAGGTGATTGTTTTCATTTTCGTTTACTGACGCTGCAGTACAGAATTACAGGGTGCTGCACTCCTGAGTGTGCCATCCTGCAAATAAAACATTAAACTGAGGCCCCAGCTACTTAAATCATTGGTAGCTCAGATGAATGTATAAAATCTCATGGCATTTATCAAAATGAGTAGGGGAATGTTCCCAGTGCTCTGGCAAAATTTCCCTAGTGTGTATAAACATTATCTTGGGTCTCCCCTGAAAAGAGGCAACCAGTCTAGTGGTACTAATTCAGTCAACACAGAATATATTAATAAAAAATAAATAGTAATGGGAGTTTGCTAATGTACATGTGTTTTGAAAATCTGGGGAAGGCAAGTCACCTCTCTTTTTGGGAGAGAGGCCAAACTTGAAAAGAAGGATGAAAACTATCAGCTAGGTTAAGTTAGTCTTACATCTACACACAGCACTGATTTTGTAAAAAGGTATGTGTTACAGGTTTGATTTAATTACTTTTGTTGAATGGCTCTTGACGTATATTTGTTCACTGAAACTGCTGTCAGTGAGTTTGCATTCAACTTTTTGAGTGGGGTGGTCTTTCTTCTACTTTGGGGCTAACCCTCAGGATGGACCTTGGGCAGGTTAAGGTAAGTGAGTGGAAGCATTTCATTTAGCTGTGTCATAAATTTAATCATTGGTAACATTCTGAGTACCCCATTTTAATGCATTGGGCCATGTTTGTGGCTGTTTCTATGTTTTGGGAAGAGTTTGTTTCCTGTTTTCATGAGCATAGTATGTGCGCAGTAGTACCACTGCTACTGCAGTTTGTTTCACGGGAGGCTGTTTCATTTTTTATGTTTCAGGATGTCCAGTGTTAGAGGTGGCTGGGTACTCACATTCCTTTGAAATGCAGGTGCAGTTTAATTTAATTATTAGTACTGTGAAATGTTGCAAATGGGGTTTAGGTCACTTTATAACTTTCAGGGAGTTTATATTATTCTTACAGTTATTTGAACATGGATTTCATATATTTAAGTAACAGGTACTCGTGCCTTCATTATTTATGCATTAATTCATTCATCCATTCAATTTTTCCAATAAGCAGCTTAATCCGCTTGACAGTCACAGCAGAGCCATCGCTCAGAAGCAAAGCAGGAAATCAAGCACTGTGAAGCAGTAGCAATAACCTCTGTGTAAGTGTAAGTGTGCCACCTGTGGGTGATGTGTCTGACAAAGGGATCTCAACAAACTCACCTTGACAGTAGAGTGAACCAAAGCTTGAAAGGTAAATGCCGATGAACATTCTAAATTTACATAAATTTAGTTATGATCAGGAAACCCAAGTACATGAAGTTTTAGCTGGTTCATTGCATTTGCAGATAGAGAGAAGAAATAAGTGTGGGTGTAAAAAATATTTTATAGCTTTGAAATCTGTAACACACCTAGCAGTACCACACAGACAGTGGTAAGATGCAAAGTGTACCCTTGATGAATCAGCAGCTTTAAAAGATGTTAAGACACTTCTCCCTGGCACACATTTTTTTTTCCTGTGGCAGAGCAAAGTGTAGTTTTCAAAGCATTTCCACTGGTGTTCTGTGGTGGCTGCCCTGTGTGCTGCATCACGAGATTAGATGATAGCGTATTTGAAGGGTGTATAGGAAAGGAGTTTATGACTGAATTTGTTATCATAACCAGGTACTTATGCGTCTGAGAAGTGGATGTGAAGAAAGTCACCTTAAGAGCAGAGTAAAGAGAAGAGTGAGATGAAGAGTCTCGATATACATTTGGATAAAACATGACCGATTGGTTATGCCTGGAATGATCGAGTCATAATTCTTTGTAGTGCATTGAAGTTTACCTTCTCAATGTATCACCTTTTATAGAGGGTGAGAGAAAGAAAAAAGGATGACATAGAGAAAATAAGGTATCGTAAGATGTGCTCTATAAAGCAAAGCCTTAACATTCATATTCATGCATTACACATTATATATATATATATATATATATATATATATATATATATATATATATATATATATATATATATATAAGTTCATAGGTTCATAGGTAGGTACTAGGCTATCGGCCCTAGGGCCCATACAAGCCTAGCCAAAAAATGTACCCTGGCTTTCGCCACCCAAGAAAATTATTTTCCTGTGCCCCTGTCAAGCAGATCCACAGAAGTGATCCCCAGGGTGAATTTCTCATCCAGTCATCAAGATTTTTTTGAAGAGTGCTAATGAGGAGCTCTGTTTGACATAGATAGGTAGTCTGTTCCAGAGTATGGGAAGTCTCTGGGACAGGAATCTATCCCTCCAGCATGTTCTGTTTATTGTGGTGACAAGGTTTAGGTCCCTAGAGCGTGTAGCTCGGAGGGATTGTGATTTCTTTAAGTGGAGCATGTCCAACAGCTCTGGGTTTGACATAGCTTTGTATGTTAGGCAGAGATCGCCCCTGAGTAGGTGATATGCGATGGAGTAAAGCTGTAGTTTTTTGAGACGCTCTGCATAGGGCATCTGTTTGAGGCCAGTAATCCTCTTTGTGAGGTATTTTTGTGGTCTTTCCAGTTGTTGTAGATGTCTTGTGAGTTACATACCAAAAGGGGCATTGTACTCTATAATGGGTCTAATGAGTGATGACTAGAGGGGAACAAAGACCTCTTTTTTTCTGGATGAGAATCCTTTTGTGATGAGATGAGCCACGTAGAAGGATTTCCTGACCACTGTGGTGATGTGATTATCAAAGGAGAGACTATTGTCCACCTGTGTCCCAAGGTCTCATCACATTTTCAGCATTAAGTATACTACCAGCTATGTGGTAGTTCATAGGTACAGAGTTTTTACCAAAGGGGATGACAATACACTTTTTGGCATTGAGCTTCAGGCCATGGCTTTGACACCAGGTATCTGTCTCAGTGAGGCCCTTTTGTAGTTTGTCTACATCGTTAGGAGTTTCGATTATGGCTCCTAGTTTGAAGTAATCTGCAAACTTTGTTAGCCAAAGACCTTCTGTGTTGGCCTGCACTTCAGAGAAGTAGATACCAAACAGGAGAGGACCCAGGACTGAACCCTGTGGTACTTCACTTGTCACTGGTCTGATGTCGGATTTGGAATCCGCTACTTTCACAGTGTGGGTTCTGTCCATGAGCCAGTTGGCAACCCATCTTGTGACATAGGGATTTATACCTAGTTTAGTGAGCTTAGTGTAAAAAATATTTTATAGCTTTGAAATCTGTAACACACCTAGCAGTACTTAATATATATTTAAATATACACTCCAATATTACATAAATTGCTCAAATTGTGCCTTCCAATAAATCTCACTCCTCCCCCTGAACATTATTGTGCATGAATTGTTCCCACAAATTCCATTTATTTCTATGTACATTGCTCCTTCACTTTTCTAGAGGTCCCACATCTAGTTCTTTTATTTTCTTTACAAATATTCAGTGCTTCAATTATAGCTGGTTGGGATCTTGATTTCCATTTTGTAGTAATTACCTTTTTTGGCAGCCAATAACATTAAACTTAATAAGGGCTTACAACGTACAGGTAATTCAGATTCTGCATTCCAGCTCAAAATAATCATTTTCTTAGTTTCAGCCATATTCTCCTACAACATTTCTGGCACAGTACTCCGTAGGGAACTTTTAAAATCTGCCAACACATTATACTCCCCAAAACACATTCCCAGTTACCACTCTCTTTTACATCACACCTCCAACATTTGCTACCTCATCATCATCATCATCCTCATCATCATCATCATCAACCCCTTTTTTCCATTTTCTAAATGGGGTCGGGGTGTCATGACAACTGTTGGTATTTCTATTCAATGTCACTCTTCTTCCTGCCTCACCACTCATGTCTGACTGTTGCAGGTCTTCTCTCACACATTTCATCCGCTCTTTGCTGAATGCCTTTGTTTCCTCTTGCCTTCTTCCTGTCTGGCCTAAATCCTCTTCACCAGATTATCTTATGCTTTGCTGCACATGTGTCTGAACCACTGCAATCTGTTCCCTTTGACCTTTTCTGCAATTGGAGTGACTTTGGCTTCTGCTCCTATGTCCTAATTTCTTTATTTATCCCACAGTCTGCATCCTACCATCCATCTCACTCACTTCATATCTGTCATCTCTAGCTTCCTTAACTGCTCTGCCTTCACTGCCCAGGTTTCTGTACCACAAAATAGTACGGGTCACACCACTATTTTGTACACCCAATTTTTCAGCTTCTTTGGTATTCTTCTGTCATATACTTCACCTGACACTGTGCCATTTGGCTGCAGACCCTTTGATTCTAGCTTTGACCTCCTAATTCAGACTTCCTATCTCTTCAACCCATCCCTCCCAGATACCTGAATTTGTTAACCTGTTCCACTATTTTCCCTTTTATCTCTCAATTCTCAACTTCTTCTGATTTCCTCCCATTTGCTGCAATTACAACTGTCTTAGCTGCACTCAGTTTCTTCCCATGTGCCATCAATTTTGCATTCCATTCCCCAATCATTTGCTTAAGTTCTTGTTTAGAGTCTGCCTGTAATGTCACATCCTCTGCATACATCAGCTTTGTTGATCTGTCCCCTTTGACCTGTTTGCTAATGTAATCCATCACCAGTAAGAACAGCAGTGGGCTCAGAGGTGAACCCTGATGCATACCCCTCTGTGAGACGAATACTGTTCATACTTGAGTCATTGGGTCCTTGTACATAGCTTGCACTGATTCTACAAATATTTTTGAGACTTCAAACCACTGCTGGACTGCCCAAATCAGTTTTCTTGTGACCTTGTCATATGCTTTCTTCAAGTTCTAGGAATACCCAGTTTGACTCTTTCCTCATTTATAGCTTCTTCTCAATTATCTGTCTCACTGCAAACATCAGGTCAGTTGTGCTGCATCTTGATCTGAATTCAAACTGTTCACCTCCCATCTTACTTACTAATACTCTGCATATTAATGTATCAATCTCCCTCTCCAGAAATTTCATGCAATGTGACAGGAGTTGACTTCATCTGATCTTGCTGCTTTCCCCTGACTCTGTTTTTATTAGTGCTGTTTTTACTTCTTTTATGGTGGGCTCCTCCTCTTCTGTCATTGCAGGCTGTGCCTGGGGCAGTACAGCTTCTTTGTGGTTTTCTTCATTCAGAAGCTATGGGAAGTACTCCTTCCATCTGCCTTTGATGTCCTGTGGACTGGTGAGCAGGTTGTTGCTGGCATCCTTTATAAAGGCTGTCTGGCTATCTTTTTTCTCTTTCTGTATTTGGCTTATAACCTGATATAGTTTGTGCCATCTACTGAGTCACTTTCCTGAAGCTGGTAGAGTGCCTCTTATGCCTTGTTCTTTGCTACTGCAACTTCTTTCTTAGCCTCTTTGCTAGCCAACTAGTGTTCTTTCCTAGCCTGGTCCATCTTTTCTGTCTCCTACTTTTTCCTGCACACCTTCTTTCTTTGGATGACTTCCTGGACTTCTGCATTCCATCACCAGCTTTCCTTATGTTCATTATTTCCAAACCTGGCTCGGCGACATATCTGTTATGCAGTCCTCACACATGCTGTATTGAGGTGCTGCTATTCTTCTTCATCTCCACCTATTTAATCTTCTTTATGAGCTACTTGAACCCTGAGTAATTCCTTGAATTGTTGTGCATTCTCTCCAGTCAACCTCAAGGTCTTCAGTCTGGTCTCTGTTGACCGTAGAGCCTTCCCTGATTACTGCTTGCAGCTGACTGTGGCTACCAGTGGTTTAAGCTGTTGGCTGGATGTTTTGTTTGGGATAACTTTGCAATCACTGATTCTACCCCAGTGCCCTTACCTTACTTGGAGAAAGTCTACCTGCGTTGCATGTTGGCCACTCTTGTATGTGATCTTGTGACTGTCTCTCCTTCTGAACCATGTGTTGGCTACTATAAAGCCATTTACCCAATGGAAGTCTAGAAAGGCTTCTCCTTCCTTATTCCTATTGCCCCACCCATTTGGATCCAGACAGCCCTCATATCCAGTTCTGCCTGTTCTGATATGTGCATTTAAGTCAGCCATTAGCAAAATCAATTCATGTTGCCCTGGTTTATCTTGTTAGGCCTGCAAATGCTGCCTGAATGCACTCTTTTCCTCACTATCACAACCCTACTGTGAAGAACAGTTTAATATTATGAGTACTGCCCTATCATTAGGTTGGAGTCTGATTGTCATGAGTCTGTCAATAATTCTGATGACATCCCTTACTGTCATCTGATGGTTCTCCCTCACCACAATTCTCACACAATGCCTAGACTGCCTCATCCTGGGCAGTAGACTCTGGATCCCAAGCCAAGTTGCTTTGCTGCATTGCCCTTCCATCTTGTCACCTGGCTACATAGGATATCCATCCCCCTCTTTACCATCATGCCATCCACTTTTAAGCTCCATCCTGTCAGTGAACCTACACTGAGTGTAGCAATTCTTAATTCATGTTTGGCAGATTGATTAGTTTTATGTCCAGCTTTCACTCAACAGACCTATTAAAGATGACCCAAGCTGGGAAACAGGACACTGGTCAACCAGTAGCTTATTGACATAGGGCTGTTCGGCTTTATGGCAGGCAAACACTGGCCAAAAGGGAGACATATACCTCTCCCACTGTTAGCATGGGTCCCTGGCATAGGTCAGAGTAGGCTGGGTCATCAACCCACTTATCACTGGCAAATACCCATGCCCATTTGACGACATTAGTCAACACAACTGAGTCACCTAGAGCCATATTTTATACAATCAAGTGGCTAGCCCTGCCATGGCATTCAGTCTTTGATCCATATTTTTCTATCTTGAGGATACTGCATGCCACAGTAATACCCAAAGCGGTTTGTTTATACAACCCTTCCCCCCTATAGGGCACCATGTAGAGTCTGTGCTACTCCCCAAACTCCATTCTTTGGTAAATTTGAGATGGAAACACTCAGCATGTTTTTCAGAGGAGGAGGAACCCCAAAGAGACACAGGGAGAACATGCAATCTCCAAACAGGCATTGTCCAGAGGTCAGAATCAAACCTTATACATTTGCTATCTACCTGATGAATTTTTCCTTGATGTCTGCTTGGGGTACAAAAATATCCCTGCAAACATTTCCAAGGAAAAAAATCTCATAAACCTTTTAGACTTTGTCACATATTTGGGAGCATATGTATGTCCCTTCATTGTTCTTTTGTAAATTGCTTTTCCAATCTATCTTCATAATCTTTTCTAACCTTCTCTAATTGATTCTTATAGTTATCATGAAATATTTTATATGCACTAATAATTATCCCCTTTTTAACAACAGCTTCTGTTCTAAACTTGACTAAAATTTCTACCAAAACAGGTCTTTCGCTTAGGACTCTCCTGTCCCTTTCTCTTTGCTTATACTCTGATATCAATCACTGGTAGGGATGACAGTCAGTAACCTGCAGTCCAAACCTCTGCTTGACCTCATCTCACTCTATTCCATTTTCCTCTCTAGTTATTTGCTCCCAATACCTTGGTCCTTGTGGCAGTGCAGTGGTGCAGCCATTAGCGTTTTGCCTCACAGCAAGAGGTTCTCCACTTCAGTTCTTAGCTGGGGTGCCTTTTCTGTGGAGTCTGCATGTCTGCCCTGTGTTTGCGTGGGTTTCCACCAGATGGTCCGGTTTCTTCCCACACTCAAAAGACATGCATCTGGAGCATTTCTCCCTGGGCATCCACTAAAAATGGGCAATGTCCCAGTTGGACTTTCCTAGTGAACAAATGTTAAAATAAAAATAAAATTTCATTCAACAAATTCCGGCCCCCTCTTGCCTATTTTCTAAACCCCTACTTGTAGTCAGCCCCCTCTTGCCTATTTTCTAAACCCCTACTTGTAGTCAGCCCCCTCTTGCCTATTTTCTAAACCCCTACTTGTAGTCAGCCCCCTCTTGCCTATTTTCTAAACCCCTACTTGTAGTCAGCCCCCTCTTGCCTATTTTCTAAACCCCTACTTGTAGTCAGCCCCCTCTTGCCTATTTTCTAAACCCCTACTTGTAGTCAGCCCCTCTTGCCTATTTTCTAAACCCCTACTTGTAGTCAGCCCCCTCTTGCCTATTTTATAAACCCCTACTTGTAGTCAGCCCCCTCTTGCCTATTTTCTACACCCCTACTTGTAGTCAGCCCCCTCTTGCCTATTTTCTAAACCCCTACTTGTAGTCAGCCCCCTCTTGCCTATTTTCTACACCTCTACTTGTAGTCAGCCCCCTCTTGCCTATTTTCTAAACCCCTACTTGTAGTCAGCCCCCTCTTGCCTATTTTCTACACCCCTACTTGTAGTCAGCCCCCCTCTTGCCTATTTTCTAAACCCCTACTTGTAGTCATCCCCCTCTTGCCTATTTTCTAAACCCCTACTTGTAGTCAGCCCCCTCTTGCCTATTTTCTAAACCCCTACTTGTAGTCAGCCCCCTCTTGCCTATTTTCTAAACCCCTACTTGTAGTCAGCCCTCTCTTGCCTATTTTCTAAACCCCTACTTGTAGTCAGCCCTCTCTTGCCTATTTTCTAACCCCCTACTTGTAGTCAGCCCCCTCTTGCCTATTTTCTAAACCCCTACTTGTAGTCAGCCCCCTCTTGCCTATTTTCTAAACACCTACTTGTAATCAGCCCCCTCTTGCCTATTTTCTAAACACCTACTTGTAGTCAGCCCCCTCTTGCCTATTTTCTACACCCCTACTTGTAGTCAGCCCTATTGGTAAAATCTCCTTTCTCCATTTTCTAATGGCTTAGTTCTTAGAATACTTTCTGCTACTTTATGCATGTAACACCTCTGAACTAATGAACTCAACACCAAAGTGCCAGTACCATTGAAAATCCATACTGTACCAGAAAACAATTATACTAACTGACCAGATTATTAACTTGGATACCTCTGCTGTATGAAACAGGCTTTCTAAGGTGCTTTATCTATCTCTTGTGCAGCTGTGCATTCTCTGCAATAACTGCAGGAACTATGAAGAGAGAAACAGGAGTTTGTTACGTGTGTGGGTGACACATACTTGCAGGTACTATGTATTGGTAAGATAAAGTTACTTACAGTATGTATGTGGTGGATAGGCTCTAACCTTCACCTCCCATTGGCCTAAGAGGTTAGGATGGTGCCTTTTCAGTCACTATAATGGTAACAGTGCTGTTCTCCTGTGTGTGGGATCCCAGTGACGTGTTACTGCCTGGTCTAAAACTATTCTAGCCCTCAAACTTGTACTGAGGACCTCCAGAGACCTTCTGGTAGGGCCTCTATCTTAATTTCCTCTACATACCACCTCTCTGTTCTAAGAGGAGCATTGCCTTCTCCCTTATTTGTCATGATAGAGAAAAATGAAAGATAATTTGGGTCACACCCATTTTCAGCTGTGCCAACTGCTAAATGGACAGCAACTCATTTGTGTAACCAGTGTCAGGACAGCATACTCTAGGTACTGTATTACAATTGTTGAAACTGTAGCCCAATATCTGTGCATATTATGGCAGCAAACTATACATAATAGTCACTCCAATTCTGTTATGTAATATGCGGAATTAAAGAGACTTCCCTGGAGTCATAAGGTTACCCTCACTTGAGTAGTGCTGCCTTGAAATGCACACGTGTGCACAGTGCTGCTTAGACCTTAGCAGGGATTTACCAGTCAGAGAGACTCAGGAAGTGATTAGGTTACAAACAGTACTGTGTTGAGGCTGCATTTGTATAATCATCTCTTCCATATACCTGAATTTGTACAATATAAGCATGAGTGAAGGTGATGAGCCCCATTGTGGTACAGCAATATCAAAACCTGTAACAGGTTGTTGTTGTTGTTGTGTCTTTCGGCTTATCCCAGTTAGGGGTCGCCACAGCGGAACTCCGGTCCACTAATGTTTGGTAGTGGATTTTTACGTGCTGAGTTACCAGCCTTGACGCACAGCCTTCAACGAGGGCACGCCCATTCACGCATGCCTCCACACAGAAGACACTCTAGCTGAGAATCGAATGGGACAATGTCTTGCTGTGAGGCGACAACGCTACCGCAGCACCACTACCGTGGGTCAAAACCTGTAACAGGTGTCTATTTTAAAATTTTCTTCTACTACAAATGCTACTTTAATTTTAATAAGGTAAGTCCTATCATTTTCAGCTTCTGCAAGCTGTTGTGGTTATTAACCACATGTACTGCTGAGACTTAGAGTATTGAGAGGAGTGCTGTTAGAATAAGGCTACCATTGTGCTGAAGGATGGTTAAGTCTAAAGGGAAACATGCCCTTCTGCAATTACTCAGATCACACGTAGAACTCAACCGGACCTTGTAATATTTTTTGGATTAAATCACTTGCCTGTTGTATACTTATACTTACACCACATTTGCCAAAGTATAACAATGACAGGAGATATTAATGTTATATTGACAAGTTACAATGGTAAAGTTGCTGTTCTGTGGGGGACATTTGGTCAATAATGTTATAAGCTTGACATCAGATAAACTGCCTGGATAGACAAATATGACTGTTAGACACATGAGCAGCAAGGTATATGGTTAAGGAGAAGAACAGTTTTATAAGTGTTCTGGGTCACTCACAACTGAGATGTTCATATCAATGGTGGCAATTGACTTTAGAATCTAATAAAAGGCCAGGTTTAAATTTTGTGTCACTGATTCCACTCTTAAAACTAAGAGCTGCTAAATTATAGGAAATATGAATTCTCTTTCCCTTATTGTTTCCCAGCACATATTTATTCTGTTTTTCTTTTTGTTATTTGTGTTATGCACAAGTACTATGCACTTTTACAATATGCACATGAATGGTTTATCTACAAAGGTATTTTTACATAAAGGACTTTTTAAAGTATGTTTTATTTTTTAAATATTTACTCATGCTTTTGAATGTTTTGTCATTTGTATTGCTTGTAATATATATAATATTGTTTTATTGTTTTGTGTGCCTTTAAGGTTTGTAGACATTTATTGGTTAATGATTCAGTGATGTCATTGATTTTTTAATTAAATAGAATTAATTTGACACAGCCCACATCTGATGAAGTTGTTCAAAACAAAAACGGAGTACTAATTTTGTTAATGTGCTTTATTTTTGATGGTTGTTCATTGGTGTTAATAAACGACTGTCTGCTAAAAGTCTTCAGTTTGTGGCTTTATGGTTTCGCTGTTCGGGGTATAATTTCTGTTTTTATCATATCAATGCTTTCCATACCGACAGATGAATGCAAAAAAAAAAAACTGTCAAAACAGAAACACACAGCTACCAGGAAGACAATGTCCATAGATGCTGAGAATGAGGTGCTAATTCAGACCTTTCATCTCTATGACTGACAGTTCTTTAGGTAGGATACTGCCAACTGGGCCTACCAGGACATTGCTGGAAAGATGTAGTGCTAGACATTAATGCTGTCAGAGGTCAGGACTGTACATATGCAATGGTCTTCCACAGGGCCACCAACATTTTTCATGCTGCTGAAAAACAGGCTATCTACCTGGCACATGAAGGTAGGTCAACAGGTGGTCGGTTGTTAGTTGAGCCACTTCTGACTGAGATGGACAAGTATCTGGCCTCTCTCAGAGGCAGTGACAGCTGTATATTGTTCTAACATGTGGTGATGGGGATTCAATTCTAAATTTTGAAATCCCAAAACCTTGAACCTCTAAATCCCGACATTCAGAAGTTCGAAGTTTTGGAATATTGAAATTGAAAATAAAAAACACCTACAAAAATAAAACCTCATGCATCATGTTTTTGCACTGGGGGCAAGCCCCCCTGTATCTCCCCATGTGGGGGGCTTTGCCCCCCATACCCCACGCAACTTAAATATATCAACTCCGAGATCGCACTATAGTGCAGAGAATGGTAAAGTTCCTGTTCCGCACTATATGGCAATCCCCAGCGATACATTTCGAGAGTCCAAATCTTCTGAATGTCGGGATTTAGAGACTCGAGGTTTTGGGATTTTGAAATTTAGAATTGAATCCGGTGATGGATATTGGTGAGAGCTTTACTGGACACCAAGAATATCTATAGAAGATGCCCCAGGTTGTTCAGCTGTTCTTCTGTTCATGACCCATTACTCATTTGCCAAAATAGTACTGCTGCCTGATTTGAGTTATACAGAAACATCAGGAATTCCATCATTACAACCTTGAGCGCCAGCAATAGGTTCATAGATTCATAGGTGTTTACTAGGCTAATGATCACAAGGGCCTCTTTAAGCCTAGCCATGCATCCCAAATCTCTGACAACTTCTGTTACCCTTGATAAGTGTAAGCAGGGGCTTGGGAGATTAACCATTTACAGGTTGCCCGTGTCCATTAGAGACATAGGTGCCAAGCCAGGGATGAATTTCCTGTGCCCCATCCAACTGTCCACTTTAAACTTGAATTGGGTTATGTAGGAACTCTGCTTTACATGGATAGGGAGCCGGTTCCAAAGATGGGTTAGTCTCTGGGATACATACCTATCTTTCCAGCAGGTCCTATTTATATCACAGGCAAGGTTTAAGTCTTTAGAATGGGTAATTCTGGTGCTGTTTGTTTTGCCGATATACAAGAGGTCTATCAGAGTGAGGTCTGACAATGCCCTGTATGCCAGGCATATGGTATTTAAATGTGTGTTTTTCAGTTATTACTATTCCTGCACCTGAATTTAAGGTATACATCTGGTATTGGGTTATACTTACACATGGTATTGAGCATTGCTGTGTTCACAGGTATTTATCTATTTGGCACCATGACTGTGGGACTACTGCCATCTGATGTTGGATGTTCAGCCTTCACTGATGATGTTGGATGTTCAGCCTTCACTGATGATGATGGGGATGAACTGGCACAGTCAAGGAGTACATAGGTTTTGTGTGTGTGTGTGTGTGTGTGTGTGTGTGTGTGTGTGTGTGTGTGTGTGTGTCTCTATATGGATGTGTTAGGCAGAGGGAATGTGACCCCTGGATCCCAAGCATAGATGGACACAGCCTCAGGTTACTGGGGACACTGTCAGTAAGGGAAACATGGTACTCCTACTGACCAAGTGTCAGGATCTACACTTACCACACTTGGGTAGGGGGGTTCACACAGGAGAGGTGATAACTGGTAATAGCTGGCGACATGGTTACCACTTTCCCCTGAAGTTAGTGCAACCCAGCCTAAGTACAGGGTCATCATGGTGGTACATGCTAGTATCACTACAGTCATAGCAGAGTTAATAGGGCTGATACAGGGCATGCAAGATGATCTATGTGAGAGCATGTCCCATATGTGTGATTGTTTTGATAGACTAAATTACCTACTGGAACATAGCATGTACTCTCAAGCTCACCTACTGTGCATGATGCACTATCCATGAAGCTGTTCTACCGGTATGTCAACAGATGGTGGCCACTGTAGCCTTGGACAAGGTAGATCATGCTCACACAGCACTAGAACTTCCACTGCTACATCTGTTATGGCAGTATCTGCAGCAAGGAGATGCAGTCCTGGGGTCATGGCAGTTCTGGCAGTGATCCATCTTGTAACAGACATCAGTCATGGTCAGAAAGCATGCCAGTATCTAGCCACAATGGTGCTATAACCAGTACTTCTCCTGGTAGAGCCAGCTCCATTTGTCAGATGTGTATATTGGATGCTCAGTCCTCTACTATGCATGCATGCACAGGTCCTGTCTAGTAGATCGTTACACAGTGCTGCAACTTCTACAGTGGGTGTGTCCCAGCAAAAATATAGTCACACCACCACTGCTCACAGTACATCAAACATGCACACTTCCAGTGACAGTGGCCTTTTTAAAGGTCTCCCAAATCACAGCCCATATACAAAACTGTGCTTTTTCTCATAACTTTCCTCAGGACTCACACATCTCCCTGTAAAAAGTATCTTCACATGTGCTCCTTCCTGCACCTGAGCAGCTAATGACAACTCTGCCTTGCCTTATGTACATTGTTACTTGGGCTGCCTATGTCTGTTGCACAGTGTAGCCAGTTTATGTATGAGCAAGCACAGCATGGTGCTTGGTTTGAATGCATCAGTTTTAAAATAATGTATCTGCTTCACTTTACTTTGCTGTGAGCTAAAACTATGTGTAAGTTGCTGTCTTATTACCAATGGCACAGTATACTGAGTCTGCCTCCTTCTAGCATGCTCATCCTCTGCTGCTAGCTTTTCCAATGACTCCTCATATGGCTCAGCCTCCACTGCCAGGTGTGCTGGAAAGTGCTCCTCCTGCAACTGGCCTCCTTGCTGTATTTGCTTGCTCTGTATGATATTGTGTAACATTGTACATACTGTAAATACATTTGCACATGTGCCAGGATCATACTGCATACAGCAAATGCACACCGTCAGCAGCTCAAACACATGCTTAGTAATGTTATTTGTGGCAAATGGGTATAGTTGTTCCCCTGGTCTGCTTCGTTTTGTGGAATTCTGATGGGTGCCTTCAGGCAGCATTCAAGAAACATCCAGCATCATCAATAAGATGTGCCTGGGGGAATAATAACCCCTTGAAAAATGTTGGTGCATGTCATAAGTGTGCCATATATGGGAGTCATGGTGACTGCCTGGGTAACTTGTATTTACATTGAAGATACTATCCTGAGCATTACAGACCACTTGGAAGTTGATGGTATGATATCCTATGCAGTTCACGTGCCTTCATCTCAGGTCACTAGGTGGCATAGCTCTCAAAGAAAAAAAAATTTAGACAAAGTCAAAAATAATGGGGGGGGGGCAAAGTCCCCCAAAATAGGGACAGATTTTACATTTTGCTATTATAAACTTAGAAAGGTGCTAGAATAAAAGGTCTTGTGATGCCATGTATTTTCTGAAGGATGTGAAATCTGAAACTCAAATGCCTGTCATTATTTAGTAAATTCAATCCTCACTGATTTGTCACAAAAATCTAGAAAACCACAAATTTTATGAGGAACAGACCAAAAATATGAGGCAAAAATCTAGACATTCTGAGAAAATCTGTTGTTGAGAGGTTTGCTAGGTGGTGCCTTCATTTTAATATGGGTGCAGTCTATAGCCCCCAGTACCATAGTAAATGGGCTGTCATAGAAGATCCACATGGTGTTCCTTCTCTCCTCTGTGGTTTTTCAAAACCACATATGCTTCTCCAAATGTTGAAGCATAGCATCAAAGAACTGATGGAGAATTCTTGAGGCAAATGTCTGAGATAGCCCCACTGTTTCCCCAACAGGTCACTGAAAGGTCCCTGTAGCTTACATATGTAAAGCCACACATACTTTGGTACTCCATGAATTTTTGACTTTTCTCCACCCCTATGTGTACAGATTCTCTACCAATCATCACATACTCATGATCTTTACCTTGATATCCTACCCTCAATACCACTTTATATAACCTCTTCCTATCACCTCCTCCCCATTTATACATATCCATCCTAATCTGTCTCCCCTTTATAGTTACAACTATACAAAATACATTACTTTTACTTTTTACTACTGTGAATTGCCAAAAGGATGATCTCCAGAATTGTATATAGCATTTTACTTTGCTTTTCCTCATTGTTTTCTTTGTAACATATTTTTTGGTATTGTGAAGATAGGTGAAGGCTGCCAGCCTAGCCAGATAGAATTTTGTAGATAATTCTATCATTTGTAAATATTAACATAAGCCACAGGCTTGTTTTCGTAAATGTGAAAAGACTGCATTGGATATTGAACTGCAAAAATGTAACAACAGTGCACTCTGCTGTAAGAAAGCTAAGTCAAGCATTTTATTACTGTCTTTGATGTCAACATTCGGTGCCGATATGTCTGGATGAAGGAATTCTGCCTATTCTTTTGAGGCCAGAGTTAATGGCTAAAATTTGCATGTATAATTTCTTTTATTGCTCTGCTTCCTGACCAGCTGCAAGATCAAGGGCTATTAACCTCTGAGAAACTGTTAGCCTGGGAACCAGAAAGAAATGATGTAATCTGAAATGAATCAGTGATACTGTGTTATCAATTTAAGAACAGAAAGAATGAGAGCATGAGAGCATTTGTCTTGAGAACATCCACCATCATCAGCTCTGCCTGTGTCTAGATGTAAGTAGGATTTTAGAACTGTGTTATTTTCTCCAAGATATAGCTAGGAAATAGGAAGATTAGACTAGTTTGTTTTTTCTGTGATGTCAGAACTTTTCTACGGTATTATTTTAAGTATTTCTCTGTGATCTCTGAACTCTTGACTAGCACTGTATAGTAAGAAGTATTGTCTTGTGTTTTGATTATTTCTTATTAAATATTTTTAAACAGTTAAACTATAGCTATTTTGTGTAGAGATAATGTAAGCTCTAAGAGTACATTACATGTATATAGTGATACTGTACCAAGCCACTCCAAATAAGTATTGACTGTTTGGTTGCATTTATCAGTTGGATAATAATATTGCACAGTAATACTTGGACACCCTTCATAAGGGCCTTTGAGTAGCTGCTAAATATTATTTGGGTGGTGGCAGTATTTCTATCATATAGTCTGGGTAAAATGGGCACAGCTGGAGAACCTGTGCCTGCCTTCCCCATGAGTGTCTGTGTAGTTGTATAAACTCTTATCTCAAAGTGTGTGTGTGTGTGTGTGTGTGTGTGTGTGTGTGTGTGTGTGTGTGTGTGTGTGTGTGTGTGTGTGTGTGTGTGTGTGTGAGCTACTCGGGCAGGGACATGAAGCATTGGTTGGACAGAAAAGGGTGTTGGAGGCTTTAGCTTGCCAACTAGGCTGAGATCTGGAACCTATAACTGTGCCAGTGGGGATTCTTATTTAGAACCTGATGGGAAAGGAAGAAACCAGCCCCAGACTGACTGTGATCTCTGTGTGCTCTTAAGGGAAATTGTACTTTACTGTGTGTGTATTTATTATCCTTTCCCTATATGGACAGATGTCCCTCACTGGTATTAGTGGTGAGGATTGAGGCTCCTTGATTGCTGGGCCAGTACATGGTTGTCACATATTAATTGTTTGGCAATGGTGGAATATCCACACCACATATTAATTGGCTGGCAAATACTAATTGGCTTGTAGTGTTGTGGGTATGATGAATTCCTGTAGCTTGTGTACAGTGATCATTGAAGGTGTTTTGTACTCAAGAGTTCAGATCACATTTGTTTTATTTCTTTTGTTAGCTTAGTTAGTGAGGGAGAGCAGACAGCATGACAGCATAGGACTATGGAATGCTGACAAGGAGCCAGCTGGCTGAGATGTGCCAGGCTAGGGAACTGGTGCATGGAAACCTGACTAAGGCAGACATGATTGCAGCCTTGGTCACAGCTGCATCAGAAAACAGCAAAGAGGAGGATGATCAGACTGGCAATGGAGATGTACCACCCTCAGGGAATTGACAGCTCAACCTTTCTGCAGAGGACGTAAAAATCCATCTGGAACTAAAGAGACTTGAGTTGGAGGCCAGGCATTTGGAAATAGAAGCAGCTGAAAGACTGAGGCATTTAGAGAGTGAGGACAATGAGAAATCGTGACGGTTGCAGGCTGAGGAGAATGAGAAACTGCTATGCCTAGAAGCTGAGGAAAAGGAAAGGCAGAGGCAGCATGAAAAGAAGATGCTGACTCTTTGCCAGAGTCATTAAAGTAATGAGGAAGGGAGTAACCGGACCCCTGAAGCAAAAAAAGGTCAGTAAATTTCTTCTGTAGTTTAAAGAGGGGGATAATTTTGATAGATACATTCATATGTTTGAGAGGGGTGTAAACAGTATGATGTTGACCAAAGGCTCTGGGTACAGTTCCTGACCCATTTACTCCATGCTAAAGCTGTAACTGTGTTGTTTAAAATGTCTGATGTTGACTGTTTTAATTATACTACAGTTAAGAACTGTTTGTTAGAATTGTTTAAGCTAACACCTGAAACGTATAGTTAAAAGTTTCATGAGCATAAACGCAAGGCAGATGAAAGTTTGTGTGAATATGTTAGTGAACTGAGCACTTATTTTCATAGATGGGTGAGTGGATGTCACGTCACCACTTTTGAAGGGTTGGTAGACCTTTTGATGAGGGAACAAGCCCTTAGCACTTTGCCTGAGGACATGAGGATCTGGTTAGCTGATAGACAATGTGCTACTTCAGATGAGATGGGGAAGAAGGGAGACCTATACCTAGCAAGCAGGGCATCTCTGCACAGGAAAGGGACCCCCAGTACTGCTTATGGGTCTAAAGGAACCCATGGTGGACAGCACAGACTGCCCCAACAGAATCTGTCAGTAGCATGGGAAGCCACTAGTCCAGGTACACATCCAGGACCTAGGGTTAAATGTTTTGAATGCAACCAGTGGGGCTATGTGGCATACAGATGTCCAAGGAGACAAGATGGGGAACAAAAGGTGAGAGAGCCAGTAAGTGGGAAAGAGAAAATGCCAATAGTAGGCTGTCTTGAGACAACAAGAGTACTGAACTGCCATCCTGCAGATGTCCTGATAGGGAAGGATTTGGATGAGGCAGTACCATGTGTTTATGCAGTTATATGCAGTCAGGCTAGGAGACTGGTAGTCTGGGGAAGACCCAGCCAGACTGCATACTTGCAGCCAGGACTGGTGAGGTGGTTACTTCAGGGAGGGAGCTACTCTATAGCAGTGAAACTGAAGGTGAGCCACAGCTGATTGTGAGTACTGATGTTCCCTTGGACCGAGGGATTGCAAAGGTAAAGGTGAGTAGTAGTACCCAGGCTGACAGTGAGGCATCACTGTCAGAGGATGCCAGACTTCCTGTGGAAGGGGAGTTGGGAAGGGTTACAAAGAGAGAGTTGACAGGCTCATCTCTCAGACCTTACATTGCAAGGTCTGGGGCAGGTAGCTAGTGAGGCACCTGATTCTCAAGGGAAGTGGGAATCTGTATACTGGGACAAAGAGTTACTGTATAGAGAGTGGACCTCTGAGGGAGGGCTAGAAGGTGAGAAGGTACAGCAGTTGGTAGTGCCTAGAGCCTACCGTCTGGTGCTTCTAGCCACAGCCCATGATATTCCCTTTGCAGGTCATATGGGCATAAAACATACAAAGAGACGTATTATGCAGAATTTCTATTGGCCTTGAATTTCCAGAGATGTAACAGGGTACTGCAGGACCTGTGAGCAGTGCCAAAAGGTAGGCGAGGCAGGAGACAAGGTGAGAACTCCTTTGATGCCTTTGCCTGTGATTGAGGAGCCATTTCAGAGGGTAGCTATGGATATTGTGGGGCCTCTGAGTACCCCAAGTTCCACAGGGAAAAAGTATATCCTAGTGGTAGTGGATTATGCTACACAATACCCTGAGGGAGTGGCTCTGTACTCCATTGAGGCAGAAAAGGTGGCAAATGGTTTGTTAGAGATTTTCAGCAGGATAGGTTTCCCAAAAGAAATACTGACTGACAGAGGTGGCAATTTCATGTCAGACCTGCTGGCTTGTCTGTGGAAGTACCGTGGGGGGAAGCACATGAAGACTACCCTCTACCGTCCCCAGACTAATGGTCTTGTTGAGAGGTTAAACTCTACGATCAAGTCCATGCTACAGGCATTTGCATAGCAGTTTAAGAGGAAGTGGGGCAAATATTTGCCCCATCTGTTATTTGCTTACAGAGAGGTTCCCCATGTATCTGCAGGTTTTTTTTACCCTTTGAGTTGCTGTATGGGCATAGGGTGTGGGGACCTCTAGATTTAATTTAAGATGAGTGGGAAGGTGAGTGTGAATCTTGCAAGGAGTCTGTTGTGGCATATGTCCTAAACTTCAGGACAAGGCTCAGGGAACTCATGGGCTTGGCCCAAGAGAACCTGGCAGAATCCCAACAACAGAAAAAGGTGTGGTATGACAGGATGGCAGGAATGCACAAGCTAGAGAGTATGCTGTGGGGCAGCAGGTGATGGTTCTCATTCCTGTCAGACACAACAAGTTGCAAGCAGCTTGGGAGGGACCATACAAGGTGGTAAGAAAGGTAAGTGATGTTAACTACATGGTGGCACTACTAGGCAGAAGGCAGGGACACAAATTGTACCATGTTAACATGATGAAACCTTACCATGATAGGGAGGCCCTTGTGCTGAGCATTTGCAGTTGATTGCAGGAGGAGTCTGAGAAAGATCAGGTGACTGATCGCCTCAGTGAGGCTCGGACTGACACCTCAATGGAAGGGGTAGTAATGTCCCAGCAGCTATCTCCTACCCAGGTTCGAGAAATCCAATCAGTGTTACAGGAGTTTGGGGACATGTTCACTGGGAAACCAGGGTGCACCCACCTGGTGCAGCACCAGGTGGATACAGTACCCTAAAGGCCTATTAGGCAGGCCCCTTATAGGGTGCCTTTGAGAGTCAAACAGACTCTGAGGGAGGAGATACAGGAGATGTTGGAACTAGGGGTAATTCAAGAGTCAAACAGTCCCTGGGCCTCCCCAGTGGTGCTGGTGCCAACGAAGGATGGCAGCACCAGGTTCTGTGTGGACTACAGGAAATTAAATAGTCACACAGGGTCAGATGCTTACCCCATGCCTAGGACAGATTAGGCACTAGAGCAGCTGGATGGGGCTAAGTATCTTACCACTATTGATCTTACCAAAAGTTATTGGCAGGTGCCCTTGACTCCCAGTGCTAGAGATAGGTTAGCTTTTGTGACTCCTTTTGGCTTGTGTGAGTTCACAAAGATACCCTTTGGGATGAAAAATGCCCCAGCAACTTTCCAGAGGCTGGTAGATCATATCCTAGCAGGAGCAGGAGGGTTTTCCCTTGCTTACCTAGATGATATTGCCATCTACAGCCATTCCTGGCAAGAGCACCTTCAACATGTCAGGGAGGTGCTGGGCAGACTACAGAGGGCAGGTTGACCATTAAGACGAGCAAATGTCAGTTGGGTATGGCAGAGGTCTTCTACCTGGGACATAGAGTGGAGAGTGGTAAGATCAGGCCAGAATCTGCCAAAGTGGAAGCCATTCAGGAATGGCCTGCACCTGTGACCAAAAAGCAGATGAGGGCATTCTTATGGACAGCAGGGTACTACAGAAAGTTTGAACCCAGTTACAGTACCAGAGCTGATCCCCTCACAGACCTGACAAAGAAGAACAGGCCAGATAAGGTAGCATGGGCCCCAGCATGTGAGCAGGCATTCCAAGAGCTTAAGGAAGCTTTTGGAGGACCCCCTGTGTTAGCCAGTCCAGATTACAGCAAAGAATTTGTTGTGCAGGTGAATGCTTTAAACCATGGGGTGGGGGCTGTTCTTAGCCAGATTTCTTCAGAGGGAGAAGAATACCCAGTGGTTTATCTCAGTCATAGGCTCCAACCCAGGGAGGAGTGCTATGCAGCTGTAGAAATGGAATGTCTAGCCATAGTTTGGGCACTGCAGAAACTTCAGCCTTATCTGTATGGAAGAAAATTCACTGTAGTGACAGATCACAATCTCCTAACATGGTTAAACAAAGCCAGCCAGCAAAATCCCAAGTTGCTAAGATGGAGCCAGGGGTGCAAGCATATGATATGTCAGTGCAGCACCGCAGTGGGATTAGCAATGCCAATGAAGATGGGCTTTTAAGACAGGGAATGGGGTAAGGTATACTCAGACAGACCTAACCCTCTCAGGCAGTGTTTTTCAAGGGTCACTTGAAAAAACTAGCTTGGGTTCTTCAAGGGGGAGAGGTGTTACGATAGGTGAAGGCTGCCAGCCTAGCCAGATAGAATTTTGTAGATAATTCTGTCATTTGCAAATATTAAAGTAAGCCACAGGCTTGTTCTCTTAAATGTGAAAAGACTGCATTGGATATTGAACTGCAAAAATGTAACAACAGTACACTCTCCTGTAAGAAAGGTAAGTCAACATTTTATGACTGTCTTTGATGTCAAAATTCGGAGCCGATATGTCTGGATGAAGGAATTCTGCCTATTGTTTTGAGGCCAGAGTTAATGGCTAGAATTTGCATGTATAATTTATTTTATTGCTCTGCTTCCTGACCAGCTGCAAGATCAAGGGCTATTAACCTCTGATAATCTGTTAGCTTGGGAACCAGAAAGAAATGATATAATCTGAAATGAGTCAGTAGTACTGTGTTATCAATTTAAGGACAGAAAGAATGACAGCATTAGAGCATTTGTCTTGAGAACATCCAGCATCACCAGCTCTACCTGTGTCTAGATGTAAGTAGGATTTTAGAACTGTGTTTTCTCCTTAGATATAGCTAGGAAATAGGAAGATTAGACTAGTTTGTTGTTCTGTGATGTCAGAACTTTTCTACGATATTATTTTAAGTATTTCTCTGTGAGCTCTGAACTCTTGACTAGAACTGTGCATCAAGAAGTATTGTCTTGTGTTTTTATTATTTATTATTAAATATTTTTAAACCTTTCAACTGTGGCTGTTTTGTGTAGAGATAATTTAAGCTCTAAGAGTACATTGCATGTATATAGTGATACTGTACCAAGTCACTCCAAATAAGTCTTGACTGTTTGGGTGCACTTACCAGTTGGATAATAATATTGCACAGTAATAATTGGACACCCTTCATAGTGGCCTTTGAGTAGCTGATAAATATTAGCTGGGTGGTGCCAGTGATTTCTACCGTATAGTCTGGGTAAAAGGGGCACAGCTGGAGAACCTGTGCCTGCCTTCCCCAGGAGTGTCTGTGTGGTTGTATAAACTCTTATCTCAAAGTGTGAGCGTGTCAACTACTTGGGCAGGGGCATGAAGCACTGGTTGGACAGAGAGGGTGCTGGAGGTTTTAGCTTGCCCACTAGGCTGAGATCTGGACCCTATAGCTTTGCCAGTGGAGTCTTATTGGGAGCCCAGACTGACTGTGATCTCTGTGTGCTCTTAAGGGAAATTGTACTTTACTGTGAGTATATTTATTATCCTTTCCCTATATGGACGTCCCTCACTGGTATTAGAGGTGAGGATTGAGGCCCCCTGATTACTTGGCCAGTGCACAGGTGTCACAGGTATATCTGTATACCTTACAATGTTTTTGATTATTTTTGAAATGAAAAAATGAAACATTTTCAACAGTTTTTTATATAACATCTTTGAAAAAAAATATTTTCTCTGTTAAATGGAGCTTTTCTCCATGGGCCTCTCCTGAAAATGGGCTCTTGTGACATAGTCAGACTTTTTTGGTAAACAAATGTCTATAAATAAAATAAAATGATTCCAGTGGTACTGCAGATGATTTTGATGCAGCCACCGCGTCTTGCATGATCTCACTAGCCTCATGGTAGCACTCAATAATGTCAGTCTCATGGAGTACATGAAATTTTAAGCAGGTTTGAATGATGCAACACCTCTGGGGCTGATGATGAGCACTGACATGGCTTGTGGTGGCAATAAGAAATTGTTGCAAAGACACATTTACTATTGTAGCAGCAACTCCACACTTTTTCACCAATCCCTTAGCATGAACACAGAGAATCAATGGTGTTCACTTCCATGGCATGTGCAACTCTGTTGTGCTGTGTTTATGCACTTCAGAATCACTCCATTATGTAAATCTGACTCACTTACATTCACCACACCACTTATTTTACTAGTTTTGCTTATTAGCATATACCACAATGAACACACCTGCTCTGCATGTACTGCTTGTTTCTCTGAGTCCCAGCCAGTACTGAAAGGTTAGATCACCAACCTTTACATATTTAATGGCTATCTGTAACTCATTGTCATATTTGCTAACTAACGTTAATCATAATAGCCTTTTAGTAGTTATCAGTTGACTTATGAAAATGCTCTGCACACACAAAGCAACTTGTTCTCTACCCAGTGTTGTCTGGTCAGATGTTTGGTTTCTTAACAGCACATAATACATAACCAGTTGCTTTCCAGGTACATGGATTGATTTGACACTGAAATGTCTCAGTCTCATAAACAACCTCTGCCATTTTGGTGGTGCTTTGTCCAAATCCAAGTCCAGAAATTAATCAGTAGAACCACTGGTTTGTGATCACTCTGCAGTTGGAAACTCTCTAGCAGTAACAAGTAACTTGAGAACTTCTTATATGTCCCCACACTTGTTTTCTATTAATGGATATCTTTGTACTATTCGATTAACATTCTGGGACAACAGGCATTAAATCTTACATTTTGCCCATCCATCTCAAATAGAGCAGCATGTAGACCATAGTAAAAAAGTTACAGCTCTGAACAGAGAGGTGTGTGTGTGTGTGTGTGTGTGTGTGTGTGTGTGTGTGTGTGTGTGTGTGTGTGTGTGTGTGTGCCTGTCTGTGCATTTTTGTGTATGCCAATGCTTGTGATCTTGTGTTTGTGCCTGAGCGCTCAAGTCTGTGCATAAGTGTTTGTCTATGTGTGTCTGTGTTTGTGTGTATTAGTACCTGTGTATTTCTACATGTGTTTCTGTGAATGTTTGTGTGTTCATGCATGCGTGCATGCACGTGTTTGTACTGGGAGGTTGAGAAAGTGTCTATAGAGTTACAAATAATAATAAAATAAAAACATAATTAGAAAGTAAGCAATGCTTCTGTTTGCCAAATGACCCATTGTCTACTGTAACCAATATCCAGACTAGTTAACAGCAGTCTGCTTTTTTTTCCAAAGACAGACAGATGGCTCAATTCATACCAGACACAGTGTGGAGGACACTGTGGGCTGTTTAGTGACAGATGAGCAAATCAGAGGGAGACCTGCATGCACTCAGTTTGTGGTTAGTAGGCAGTGAATGAAATAGATGGAAGAATGAGAAGGAGGTCAGTATACTGGCCATTTCAATGGAGCTGCATACTGCTTTCCATTCAAACACTACACAGTGGTTATAAGAACATGGCAGGGCAGACAGTATATGTGTATCGTCCACTGTAGCAGGGAACAAAAAGAAGCATGGAGAGCACACAATCTGCCACAACATGAGAGCCCTGCATTGTATGAGGCCTTCTGTCATTAGCATCTCAGCAGTTCGGATTTTTACATTTTTTTTCTTCTCCAACTTTGCTCATCATTATGTTATTTCTCACATTTATAACTTTGTTTTAATTTATAATTTCTTTGAGAATTTGGTAGATGGGTTTGGTTAACAGTTTTAGTTCAGTGATGACGTAACATAAATTATCATAGCAAGTTCAGAGATTGCAGCACATATGGTACAAAACATAGAGGTAGAACAGGAAAAGCACATCAAGGCATCCATTATGGTATGACCACCTCTTATTCCCCTGAGCTATCCAGTTATTGCTGCTAGTCCCCATTTTCATTGTCTTGTGACTTCACATGCTCTACTATATCTTACAGTTGAATAGGTAAACACTAGACAATCAGTATGCAGACTATTACATGACTAGCCAATAACCAGCCAGTGACCAGAATCAAACCCTGTACCTTGTGTCTATGAGATGAAGACCTTAACCCTGCCCCATCTCTCCCAGGTACCCTGAATATTTTCACTATCGTACAGACTAATATTCCCCATAGATGTGGCTTCTAGCACTACAACACTAAATAATATAATCTAATGAGTAATTTAAAGTAAATCCAAGATTAACCAGTCATGTGTTTAACATTCAGCAGTGTCTTTTATGTATGCATACAATGCAGCATAGTTACAGACGTCATAAATCAGGCATCCATCTCACTACAAATGAGAGATGAAACAGACATTTGTGTATTTCTTTGCACAATAATAACTTACTGTACCCCAAAGCTTCCTGGGTGTTGTGTAAATGACCAGCACTGCAGACCCAAGGCAGAACATATAACTTAACATTTATTTAATAAATGCAAGGAATGAGGCTAACACTGACAAACTGCATCATTTCTTTCTTTCTCAGGCACAGGCAAGTTCTCAGACCTTGTTTTGAACCAGACTAAATACTGCTCTCTTTCTGTTTGCCTGGGTCACTTTCTCTTACCTCTAAAGGTTTTATTCTTGGGCTATTTATGTGGAAGGAGATTGTTAACTGGCTGAGGGGCAAAGGATTAAATGGCACAAGGTGGAAGACATTTTGCCGAAGGACCAAATGCTTCACATCAAGCAATGTACATGCCCTTCCAGATAAGGATAATGGTGTGTGAATTATGTGACACAGGACTATGGTAGGAAATGGAATGAGATAAGTGTGGGCTGGAACAGCTATGTGGCAGATATTATAGTGTAATTCATAATGTAACTGAGCAAATCAGGACTGTGTAAACAAAACTGAGACACTGTAAGCTACAACCCTGAGGAAGTCCTGTGTAGTGTTCATTGTTTATTGGCACGTTTGACTGCTTGAGTAATATTAATAGTGCTTTCCATTATGTCAGTGTTCTACTATTTTTTTACTTGGAAAGTTGACTAGTCTGTAAGAACTTTTTCAGTCACAATCCACAAAATACAAAACTGGAAGTACATACAAGTATAGCAGTATGCTTAATACCACAATGCTAACAAGAAATTAGTGGCACATCATTTATAGTTACATAACAGTAAGACAAAGTGCTATACATACACCTGTGTTTGACTGGTGTTACCCCTCGAAGTCAGAGCGATTTGTCATGGCAACATGCTCTTTGCTTTGCCTTGGAGAACTCTTGTAGTAAGAGAAGGAAAATAAAACAGATTCGTTTCAAAGTGTATGCAGGGGGTGTGCCAAAATCCTAGATTCTACTCCCTGGAATGGATAAATCCTTATTACCAGCATTCGTTTTGACCTGCGGAACAGAAAGGTTAAGCAGGATACATGAGGAAGTTCATAGGATTGAGGAAGTCTTAAGAAAATTCAGGGAATATGCAAGGGTGTGGTACAATTACAGATTTAGAGGTTTGCCTAAAGTTGTACGAACAAATTAAGTACACAAATGATGCACATTGGTCTTAAACAGGGATATGCAGTGGTGTGCAAATACAGGTATCAGGAGAATGAATCAGCAAACTGCAAATGCAAGTGATTGAAGACGTTTACAGGTAGACGTAGAGGGATTAATCCCAAATGGAAGGCTATACTCAGTTTGTGGGAAACATTAATGATCGATGTAGTCCTCTTTGAAAGTAGATGAGATGTATTGTATACACATTTCTGCTGTTAGGAGATATTAGCACAGAGGGTGCTTCTCTGCGTTATGTGGGTAAATGTACTTCACTCTTTATACTACACTTTAGGAGAAAAATGAGGACAGGCCACATCTGCTTTCCCACGTGATGCTGTCTAAATGAGTCACATATGTACATTTCTGAATAGTGCTGTTAGGTGTTAAGTGTTGTGCTACTTAAGTTTTCAGGAAATATGTCCATTATGCAAAATTTGGAATTTTGAGAACTTATCTTCTGTACTGGATAATTACGTTTTTTTATTGTACTTTTAACTGTGTTAGTTCAACTTCAACAAGCCTATTTCCAATGGTGAAAAATGGAGAAAGAGACAGAGAGAGAGAAATGGTATCTAAGATCAACACAGGGAGGGGCAAGCAGAGTTGGCAGAGGAGAAGCACTTCCTAATACTTGGCAAAGAAGATAGGCAAACAGCACTTTGAAGTCCTTTATATCAAACAACAAGATTTTTTCATTACTTCTAGAGACCTGTGAGCTAATTACCTGGGACACGTATCTGCTACTACTAAAAGCTGTAGTATTCTGTGTTTGTGTTACTAAACCTTGGAACCCAGCTTCTGTTTTACCTTACATGGATAGACACACAAACACACACACACACACACACACACACACACACACACACACACACACACACACACACACACACACACACACACACACACACACACACACACACACACACACACACACACACACACACACACACGCACACACACACACACACACACACACTAATATATATATATATGTACATATATTTATATAAGAAACAGTTAATCTGCCTAGCATGCCTGTAGTCTGCATCTTGCAGATGTCCTACTGTCATACCCCATCTCCTCTCCTTCTCTCCATTTCTCCAGGGTCCTTTTAAATACATCTGTTTAACTACACTTCATTAGCTGGTCTACTAGTTTGTTCTGCATATACACCACTCTCTTTGTGAATCAGTTCCCCAGATCTAGTTTAAAGTTTATTCCTCCCTTTGCAGTTATTTCCCTCTCCACTCCTCATTTACCTTGTCTTTACCTCATCCTTCACAACCATTTAGGAAGTTTCGAGGTAATCTCATGCCCCCTTAGCCTTCCTCATCCCTAGTGATGAAGAGTAGTCTAACCCTTGCAGCTCCTTAATTACTCTTGCTCTGCTCCTTTTGTGTACTGTCCAGAACTACTCCATTCCTTTACAAGTAAGGATTCCAGCCTTGCACACAGCACTCTACTTGAAGCTTCACTGGTGTGTGGCAGAGGGAATAAATGACCTCATTGTCCATGGAATATGTTACCACGAGGATACATCTGAGCATCCTGCTGGCTTTATTTGCAGCTACATCCTTTTTATGAGATCCGTGCTTACCTAATAATTCAGGTAACACCATCTGTATGTAGGTCTATCTTCTGTTGAGGCTGTTTGAGATCTAGTCCACTAATCTTCATTTCTTCCCTGGCTTGTTGTGCCTCAGATCAAGCAGCATATGATCATGTGCAATGAATCTGAGCTCCACCTCTCTGCTCATCTACACTACATCCTTCGAGCCTTCCTTGTGCTTCTTCCTTTATTAAACACTCTACCCTCAATCTGAATGTCCTCTATAAACAGCCTTACCTTGACCTTGATGCCCCTCCCTGTTGTGAAATGAGCACAGAGTAGAATCCTAGGCTTAGCATCAACCCTGACACTACTCCACTAGTCATCCCCTCTCTCCTAGAAGAATGTCTGTTATCATAACTTCCGAAGTCTTTCCTTTCAACCATCTTTCTATCAGTCTGAATTTGTCTTTACTTATTTCTACTTCTGGGAGATTTTTCACTAGTTATTTCAAGAGGACTGAGACAAATGCGATACTAAAATATATATAGATATCATTTAGCAGGTTGCCTTAATCAATTTTACTATAACATCATTATAGACCTAGTTCCAGTTAGAGCTGCAGAATCTTTTGACTGCAGGCCCATGCTTATTTCTATCCTGAAATGACTGTAATCCTGATACCATACCAGCAATCCTGTTAGAGTCTTTTCTATCACCTTCTCCACCATGAGGTCAGGCTAGCTGACCTGTAGTTTCCAGGAATTCAGAAAAAAAAGTCACACCACCAAAGGTAGTCCAAATCCAGAACAACTTTAAAAACAAACAGTTGAACGTACCACCATGAACAGAGCACAGAATTCACATAAAAACTTTAACGTAACAACGCCATAAAATAGGTAGCAGGACAAGTGCTTTCAGCCTTAGCCTTCTTCAAATCCTGTTTATTGAGCCTAAAACTGAATGCATAAAAGCTTGGCTAGACCAGTCATGATCTTTTGAAACCATTGCATCACTTCCTCATGCAGTAGTTGTCATTCAAAGGACCACTCCTGATTTACTGGCTTTGTTACATTAAAGTTTTTATGTGAATTATGTGCTCTGTTCATGGTGGTACGTTCAACTGTTTGTTTTGAAAGTTAGTTTCCAGGAATGGTCTGTCTACCATATTTGTGCAAAGAGACCATTGCAGCCTTCTACCAGTCCTTTTATATGTCCCCACTGACCATTGATCTGTTGAACATCTCTAGCAGGAGTTTCACTAGTTCTCTGGCCAGATGTTTAAGTCTTTTAGGTAGAATCCTGTCTAGATTTAGTTCCTTATGAACCCTCATCCTGGCCAGCCAAAACCCCATTATTCTGTGATCTCCTATCCCAAGTATCAGCTCTTCCAAGTTCTACCTTTTCCATACTGTTATTCATCCCAATTACTCGCTCATAATACTGAAAGTGAAGAAATTGTTCAGCATTTGCACTTGCTGTTGTTGCCCTCTATTGATTAGCTTTATACTGTATTATATTACATTTGTATAATAGGAAATGAAGATAATAAGCCTATCTAGTTTGTTCTTTAAATATATTTAACATTCTTCCTCCCCCATTCCTTTTGTCTTCCTCAGCTAACATTCTGCCTTCTTTCTATCCCTTCTATCCCCTTTACCTTTCTCCAACTATTCAAAGCCTCCTTGAATGCCCACATTGAGTTCATCTCCATTACCTTTTGTTGTAGCTTGTTCCAAATGCCACAACCTCTCTATACATAATTATATTTATAGATTCCCCCCCACCCCAAGCTCAGGATGTTGTTGTTGTTATTGTTTTTCTTTCGGCTTTTCCCAGTTAGGGGTCACCACAGTGGAACTCCAGTCCGCTAATGATTGGCAGTAGATTTTTATGGTGCCAAGGTGCCAGCTCGATGCCCAACCTTCAACGAAGGCACGCCCATTCACGCATGTCTTTCGAATGTCACTCGACCGTGGGGAGGACATGTAGACTCCACACAGAAGGTGCTCCAGTCGAGAATCGAACGGGAGAACCTCTTGCTGTGATGCAACAACGCTACCGCTGCACCACCACGGCTTTGATACCTTCATATCATACTGACTTGATTTTGTGCACCCATATCATATCCCTTATAATAAGATGAGTTCTAGCTCTTATAGACTCTGGTCATATCCTTTCCACACTTTCCTCTAAATCTTTCTGGTGACTTTCTTCTGAATCACTTCTAAAAGCTTGATATCCACTGCCTTATAGGGTTTCCACAACTGCACAAAGTACTCAGGGTGTGTGTGACCTGATCAGAGCCCATTCTAGTGGTAGCTTTATGTCTTTGTTTCTGGAGTATAACATTATGAAGGGACATCCACCCATTCTCTTTGCTGCAGAACTGTAAGAAGGGTTGCGTGAAGGTGGTAACAGCCCCAAGCTCAAAGTATTAGGGGGCAGTTCCTGCATTCTTTTGCCAGTACAGAAAGGTTTACAAAAAGTATAAGCCATTTTTTACAAGCCAGAGCCATATCAGCAGTAGTTCTGTTTTCTAAATTTAGTACACTTTATACATTCCACTCCAGGTTCACAGGTCTTAATGTAGCAGACAAACAATTAACACCTAATGCTATTAGTTCAGGTGACAGGCGCACTAGTAGGATGTTTCTGTTTTAAGTCTCATATCAGAAATTAAGAAGTAAAAATTAGACCAAATAAGGAAATATGAAAAGGAAGAAAGATATAAACTCCTACTCTACAATATGCAGCAGTTTTGCATATTATATTAAAATGCAAAAGTTAAGTAAATAAAACAAAATAATTTACTTAAGCCACTTCAAATGTCAAAGTCATAAAACTAAGACAACAGGCTTAAATGAATGTGCTTTAAATATCTTTGTAAACTTTGTACACTAGCTATATATCAGAAGTTAAATCATCACAGCCTTCAAATCTAACTCAATATACTGTCAGCAAATCAAAAAGAGATAAAAATCTAAACTAGAAACAACAGCTATAAAGAGTGTAAACAAAACTTAAAAAATAAAATAAAATAAAATTATTAATATGTAATTTACTACATAGTGAAAGAAGTGAAAACTAAAATAATAGGCCTAAAGCAATTTAATACATATTTTATATGGTATGCAGTAGGTATAATGTAGCAATTAAATCTGTAACATCAGAAATCTAAATCACTTTACAAATGACTAGTATGTAACACACCAGAATTTGAACTGAAAATCAACAGCTGAAAGAAGTCATAAACAACATGAAATGAACATACCTAAATGTTTAACAAGTTCTTATTAAGTAAATAGAGCAACCGCAGCCCATTCCAAAGTCATCAGCGTCATCAAAGGTAAAGATAAGACTGACGTTAAGGTGGATGTCACACAGTTTGATCTTCACACATAAATGTAATGCTGTCATCAGTGTTTACTTCTGGATGTCATTTCAGTAATGAATTGTAAAAAGTGATTTAGTCCATGAAACTGTGCAAACACACACACATGGACACACGCACACACACACACACACACACACACACACACACACACACACACACACACACACACACACACACACACACACACACACACACACAAGTAGCAACAGAGTGCATTTTTAACAGTGTACATTGCTACTTTTTTTCCACCAAACCTGTGCTGATTTCCTTATCCAAATGTAAATGGTATATTATTCTGAAGACTGGCACAGATATGTCTCTCAGTCCTTACAAATTGTAACAATATTTAGTTAACACTGTCAATGATGCCAGAAAAATATGTTATCATGAACGCATCTGCAAATGTCACCTCCCACCCCAATCAACTGAACAAAAAAAAAATTAGTATTTAAATGACAGTGGGACATAAACATGCATATATGTCCCTTTCAAGCCGTCACACTTGACTTTCTGTGACTGAGCCCTGACCATTTTAGTACTCCGAATGCATATGGAAGTCATGTGATTTATTTACATTTAGAAGGCACATATAAGGAAACTAAATGGTACCTACGTCTGAAAATAAGTTCTCTGCCAACACGGCAACTGTTGGAAACTCATATGAAAACATATAGTGGAGAATGCAAAATAGTGGTTGAACACAATTTTCAAAATAAATTGTATCATCAATGCAAAGGTTAACAGCATAACCTTTGGGACGAGAGTTTCATTTACTCAGAATTCTGACGTAAGGGAATTTTTTTGTGTTCTTGCTTTGGATTGTGTTATAATCCTAATATTGCAGCAATCTTGCTTGATATAAAAGGAATTGTATCATGTTTTATGCTTTGAAAATTCATTTTTCATCTGGCAACTCAAATCTTCACACTGAAAATATATTATTTTTTTATTTGCTCTTTTGTTGTGCTAACATGATGATGTCTTCAGTGTGGAGATAGTACTGAATTATATTAAAGGAGTATGCATGGCATTATCTATGCAGATCAACCTAAAACACAAAGCAATTTATTTCATGTGTACAGAAGTTAACACCTGGCCTGTATTTGCTGTATTATGTAACATATGCAATGTTATCTTTCTCCAGCAACTCTATACTACTTCCTGAAATAAGACAGAGGCAGCAGAAAAATGAGCTTTCAATCCCTCGAGTAGTCATCATTGTTGCATACAAAGATGATATATGAAATAAAAAGCAGTTCTAAATTAGGCAAGTGTGGTGTATTCTCACCAGTAAAAGTGGTTGTAGCTATGTGTATATACGTGATACACCAAGAGTCCTTAGCCACACAAAGCCAAAGTCATCAAATAATCCTTTGACACTCATACTTTTGTATGTATGCCAGTGAGTTGAGTTCTGATGCGAATGACTTTCCATGGGGGAAATAACTGAGGCTTTTAGACCTAACTTCATGACTATAATAAATAATACTGTATTACTTCAGCAGCAAGCTTCTGAATCCCAGCACAATTAGTTTGCTTTTTTTATCTCCTCCTTTTAAATATGTGTACCTGCAGCTTTAGTAACATTATTAAACAGTAGGCTGGAACAGTAAGCATGTACCTGCACATCTCTTCTGTATCTGTCATTCGTCTTTGTTGGCACTATCATTTAAATATATATCACAACACACACAATCACAAAAACTGCTATTGCTTTTAAATGTCTTCTGCAGAACTTCCATGTGCATGACCTGACTTTTAACAATATTTTGGGCTCATAATAAACATTTTTACTGTGGATGTGTAATCAAAAGATAACAATAGTTTAGCTCTTGAACTTGTTCTAGAGATATAGAGCAGTAAAAATTGTGCTGTAAGTTTTGCCTCCTTGCTCACAATCAAGGTAAATTAGCTTTCCCCAGTGTAGTTAACAAATCCTTATTTCCACATGATAGACAAATTCTAGTTTACTGGGTAAGTAAAAAATAAATCAGAAACTCCATTTTTAGTAAAGAGCAAAAACATACAATGGAAATAAATTTCAGTAATTAGGAACTGACAGCAAAAGATGTGTCTTTTCGGCTTTTCCCGGTTAGGGGTCGCCACAGCGGAACTCCGTTCCGCTAATGATTGGCAGTTGATTTTTACATGCTGAGTTGCCAGCCCTGATGCACAACCTTCAACGAAGGTACGCCCATTCACGGATGTCTCTACACAGAAGACGCTCTAGCTGAGAATCGAACCGGACAGCATCTTACAGTGAGGCGACAACGCTACCACAGCACCAAATTATTATTTTTTTTTTTCATTGCAAAATCAATATTTTATTGACATCCACTCTCCAAACAGGTAGTACTTTTAAGGGAACAATCTGCTCTTCTTTGTGAATGACTTGAATTTGAACAGTCATAGTTAAAATTGATGGCAAACAATTGTTTCTGAATGTGAAAATTAAACATGAGGAGAGGGAATAATTGTATGAGTTACATTTATTTATTTTTTTTCTTGTTTGCTGCATTTTGAGTGGTCCAGTTTCCTCCCACATACCAAATATATACTGTAGGTGAACTGGTATCCCTCCAAGTTGTTCAAATGTAAATGTACTACGTGAATGTGTGTGCTTCTGTGTACACTAGGATTGCCAGGTTTAGTTCCACTGCCTTGTGCCTACTGAGCACTGGGATAAGCTGTGACTCCCCCATAACCAAAAACAGGATTAAGCAGGCAATCACAGACTGGATGGCTGAATGCTGCATTTTGCATATTAACAAAATGCCACATAATCTAGGTTATGTTTAATACACATTTAAAGAGGTGATATGTATCAAGATATATTTGTCTATATTTGTAATTCATTCTAGTATAATTTATAGTTCAGAACATAATTTTCCAAATGTTTAAAGGTTAGCAACTACCTTGCAGGTGAAGAGTCAATGACTTGTGTGTCAAACAGCTCTATGATAAAGTATCGTTGTTTAAAACTGCATAAGGGGGACTCAGCTTTCAAACAAGTTACAGTGACCTCGTGGTTAACTACATTAAGTACATGGCATGGGACCATGATCACCTCCATGGGTAGGGTGTGGGCAGTTTTACCTCTAAAAAGGACTTGCTGGAATGTCATTTTGAACAGTAACAGTTGAATTATTTGGTGAGTGATCGGTCATTATATACCCCTGAAGTTGTACTCCCTATGACTATAATATATTTTACTTAGAACACAGTGTGGGAAGGGCCACAATGAGACAAAGAATATGGAAAAGGAAAGTGACACATCTGCTAAACAGTCTCATTGTTCATCATTAAAATACTACCTTTGAGGTAGAATTGTGCCTCATTCATTCATTCATTCATTCATTTTCTTTCTTTCTTTTTCTTTCTTTCTTTATTTTTTTCTTTCTTTCAGTAAATGCCACCATGAACTCAGATAATGCAGTAATCTATTTTCCTCTCTAAAATAATTCTCTCTTTGAAAGTAACAGCAGCACATCAGTGAGAGAGTTTGCATGTTTTACTTGCAGCAAGGTCCCTGGCCATCAGAGTTAGTTATAAAAATTAAAGATTAAGTTTAGATGGGCTACCAAATGAAGCTGCACATTTTTTTATGTAATAGGAATAGTTTTTGGAATATGGCAACCCCCCCACATCCCTGCTAATTATATACACAATTTCTGAGGTCACTACATCTTAGGCAAGATAGAAATCTGCATTATCCCACAACTTCAAACTTCAGTTGTCATGATCATGCTTGATAATAAAGGAATTGTTGAATGAATGTTTCATATTCTGAAAATGGTATACTTTAATTTAAACAGATAGACGAAAGGAGCCAAGCAGTCCAAAAGTAGAAACAAGGGGTAGCAATGGGCTCCCCCTGTGGAGCAAGTTTGGCTAATCTGTTTGTTGCCTATTGGGAAAAATGTTTCATACTAGACAAACCAGAAATATCTAAATCTTTGGTTTACTACACAAGATTTCTGGACGATATATTTGTCATTTTTAGAGGCAACAGCAAAGAAGCTGATAGGTTTATTGAATACCTTAACTCTACTACTTCGTTCCTTAAATTTACATACCAGTTTGGTACAAATTATAAATTATATTGACTATTTGGACGTCAAATTAACTAGAGTACCTAACAACAAATTATGCTCCACTATTTACAGGAAGTCAACGTATTGTAATTCTTTTTTACATTTTTCTAGTTCGCATTCTTTTAAACAGAAACGCTCTATTGTAAAAGGCCAACTAGTTAGAGCAGCTAGGATGTGTTCTACAGACAATGACTTCCTAGAAGAATGTGATCTACTAGAGAGCATGTTTGTGAGCAGGGATTACCCTTCTCAACTTATTCAAGAGTTAATCTTGGAAGTAAGGAACATGCGAGAGTTAGGTTCACTCAACCCTATTTTATCTGGTACCGGTAGTTTTCACACAGTACCGGCTTCAGTTGTTGTGGTAGTGACTTTCATCTTTTGAATAGTCTTACTAATTTTTGTTCAGGCAACAGAGTAAGCTCTGAAATTGTACCAACAGGCATAGATCAACAATATAGGCATCGTTTCATCACTTCATTTAATAATGATAGTGAGCAGATTAAATTCTTGCTACGCAAGAATTGGCACCTACTATCTAAGGACAGTTTATTAATTGAGAAAATTGGTTCTTTACCAGTTATTATTTACAGGAGAGGTCCGAACTTGAAAAGTCTTTTGGAACGTAAACTATTTAAGTCCAACAATAGATCTAGTGGTTTTTCCCCTTGTGGTGCTTGTAGTATGTGTCAACATGTAACAAGAAGTAACCACTTCGAGTTAGCTAATAGGAAATATTTTATCAAGCACAAACTTGACTGCAACTCAAAAAGTTTAGTGTACTTAGCTATGTGCAAAATTTGTAACGCTTTTTACGTGGGAAAGACCGACCGCAGATTTCGAGATAGGATTTATGAGCATATTTACGCTATCTCAAAAAATAAGTGCGACAATGCGCTAGCTAAACATATTAATGTCAATCTGGATCACTGTTTTCAGTTTTTAGCTATAGATCAGGTAGGATGTGACATTAGAGGTGGCCCAACTTCTATTCAATTAGAGTGTCGAGAACTGGAGTGGCAGCTTCTCTTGAATGCTTTTTGTGTCCCGGGTTTGAACGACAATTGTAATATTTCTTGTCTGTTGAAACTGAGGAGTGTTTTAAGATAACTAATTACTTCTAAAAATGTTTTTGAAAACCAGTATAAAAGTTTTTATTAGTCTCTTATGGACATATTGTCTAGGTTAGTCATATACTGACTAATCAACAGAGACTTTGTGTTTCAATACTAGTATTTTGCGTACTTTACTTACTTGAGTATAGATTATTATGTGAATAGTCATAAGTATATTTTACAATTTATTAATTTAATATTGTATGCACTTGCTACGTTTGATTTTATTTAATGACGTATTTGAGTCTCCTGTTTTGTTTGTTCAGGTGCTCGCAGTTGCTTGTACCTTTAATTTTGTGTGAATTTCTGATTGGTCAATAGCACTGAACTGCCTCTGGGCGGAAATTTTTAAAATTTTAAAAGTTTCTAGTGACATTTTTTTACACATTCTTTCTGAAGAAGTTTCCCATTTTGGTGAGACGAAAACGTGTCTTGTGATAATAAACTTGTGATACATTAACTTGTATTACCACTTATTACTGTGTGGCTTTATCTACTTTTGGACTGCTTGGCTCCTTTCGTCTATCTGTTTGAGTTCACGGAGTTTTGGTTTTGTCGTTCTTGATATACTTTCATTTGTTAGAAAGGCATTTGTACGATAGCACTATTGTGCGACTTTAAATGCCGAAACACAACATGTAGTAAAAAATAAAATGTTGAAAATGGTAATCTGGAAAAACAGATTCACCCATTTTTGAACTGCAGCACAACAATAAATGTCAGAAGACATTTCCGAATGTCTCCAAACATCATTATGTGCCCCCAACACCCTCCGCTACTTTAATATACAAACTCCCAGATCACACTACAGTAAGGGAAAGGGTTCATTTCCCAATCCCCACTATAGTGCGATCTACACCTGGAATGCAGAATTAAAATAAGCGAATGGCAAATCTGCATTCATTCATTTGCATTCGCAACAGTGGCAGTCGACATTTGTCAGATCTGGAGGTCGTACTTTTGCACTTTGGTGCATCGTGCAACTTCCTTACGACAAAATTAAGGTATACCTCTGAAAACACATCTATTTGCATCATAAAAGAGTGTTGATTATTAATGTGCTAATAACAAGTATGGTGTCCTGATTAAAGACAACATTTTCATTCAAGATGTGTTTTTTAACATAATCTTTGTAAGTAACTTAAACAATATTCAGTATCCTGTCATCAACTTTTAAATGCTCTAGTCCATCAATTTATAAAACAGAACAACATCATGAATCACATAACAGACTGGAAACCTTCTAAATACAGGATCTTCTTTATACGTGACAACTTTCAAAGATACTCATAAAACAGCAATGTAACACTCAAACACTTTTTTACATTTAAAAAAAAAAAAAAAAAAAAATATATATATATATATATATATATATATATATATATATATATATAAATCAAAAAACTTTCCCAGAGCATGTATGAAGAGAAAATAATAAGTATCATCAAAAAACTTCAAAAAGACTGTATAAAATAAACAAAATCTTATAACCCAGGACAAAACACCCATGAGCCGGTAAGTACCTGTCCTGTGTTATAAGATTTTGTTTATTTTATACAATCTTTTTGAAGTTTTTTGACTATATATATATATATATTTTTTTTTTTTTGTGACATTTTGTGACTAAACTTGATTCATGTTTCATCCATTGACTTGCCCTTTGTTGCCAACTTGTTTAGCTGATTATTTAGGTTCCTGCATCCCCAGATACCCATGGTCATATGCCCTGTTAGGTGCTTATTAATCAATCAAGAACGTGAAGTTTTGTAAATTTGTTGCTAGTTTAACAGTTAATGGTTATGGTTTAACAGTAAATGGCTAGAGATTCTACTCTAACACCCCTTTCACAACAAAATACCCTTTTTTAAAACCTTAATGAAATTTCTCTTTTTCTGTTTTCCCTGTTATTATTCTTTGTTGCATATGAGCTAGCTTAAAAGCTAAGTTTTAGCATACTCAATAAAGCTTCATCTCTAGAGGATTTATAAACCAGTAATATATGACTTCTAAACAGTCTTTATCCAAGGACAAGCAATTTAAATCTTCCCAATATTTCCTTTTTTATGTCACTCACATATGACTTGCTTGCAGTGTGATACACTGATTACTTTCACAAATGTTTCATCTGGATTAAATAATGAATATGTATAATTTTTACAGTGTTTAATGTGAAAACATTTTATTATCAATGTTTAGTCACTGTTATATTATCAGACTGTAGAAGCTATGATTCCATAGCAAAAGCTCTTGCCAGTTTGTAGATGTATTAAACTTGGATTTATTTTAACATCTGCCTGTTGTTTGCTGCCTACTTTACCTTTGGATATTTTAAATTGTGACTGCTGTGTTTCCACACTTGGATTTATTTTACCTGCTGCCTGCTGTTTACTGCCTATTTTACCTGTGGATATTTTGAATTGTGGCTGCTGTGTTTCCACAGTGGTGCTTTTCTCTGCACTTAATTTTATTATCAGTGTTTAGTCACTGTTATATTATCAGACTGTCTATCTTCATGGAAACTGTCTTTGCCAAGTTGGGCCTGATCATGAATCAAAAGGGTCCTTGGACTTATTCATTTACCTAGTTAAACAAAATAAATAAATAACAAATTATCAAGAGAGCCTGCTATTGTCTCTCTGTCCTTTAAAGTTTTAGAACCAACCCAAAAAGTAAACTGAGGATAGTACAGTGCCACCCTACTCAAAGTGCAGTAACCAGGAAACAACTAAAGGCACTTGGGAAGAACCAGTCAAACCAGAACCATGCAGAATTATCACTTTTATTCATAAACTTAAAAACATATTAATACTTAATTGAATCACTGCATTTTCATCCCAACAAGACTTCATCAGATGAGAGCTTAAACCTACTAACACTGTTTAAATACAATTCTGCCTGGTTCTGGTTTGCCTGGTTCTTCATAAGTGCCTTTAGTCGGTTCATTTCTAGTTTTTCAGTCTCAGTCAAGATAGACACAGAATGATGAACCATATACAATATGTGGTCTGACCATAACTTTAAATAGGGTTAACATAATGTTTGTACGTCTTGATGAAATTTTACAAAAGCTGTTATAAATGACCAAGTAACATTTCCAGGTTACTGTATCACATTTGAAATAAATAATAAAGAACTATCCATTAACAACCCTAGATCTTTAATAACATCAGCTACTTACAAAATGTCATTGTTGACTGAGTATGAATAGTACCTGTTCCACTGGCCTTAGTGTATGATAAAATGCTTTTTTTTTTAATTGAAAGCGATATTCTTCTACATTGCCCACTAAATTAAACAGTCTGGAAAATGCTGCAAATTGTTTTCATCTTCTAGGTTAATTGCTGCTAACCCTGTTTTTATATCATCAACAGTTTTGCAGACCTATATACAGTCAAAATAAGTAAGGACTGATATGGATACAATAAACAAATATGGACCGAATACAAAGCCCTGGGGTACCACCTGTTGTACAACTCTGCCATTAGATACATTATTCTATACCATCATTCTACACGTATTAACTTGAGCAATTTCCTGATCCATTTATATATGTATGGATTGGTATTTAGGTTTGTGGATGTTTCTAGAAAAGAGAAAAATGGGACAGAATCAACAGCTTTCAAGAGGTTCAGCTATATATAACATACACCACTAGAATTTAATCTAATGCTTAATTCATATTATCATAAAAACTGAATAATTTCATTCTGCAAGATAAAACCATGATGGTTAACGTGGAGTATTTCTGGCCTATGTTATTTAAAGATAATATTTTGGTCAAAATTATTCAGAAAAAAACTTTGATTTCTTATAAAAAAGGACGTAGTATTGGTGATCTAATAGTGCACAGTAAATTCAAATTGCCTGATGTTAAAGTTAATAGGTTAAGTTTTTCTAAGAAAGGTACATTCCCATGTGGGACTTGTTCTATCTGTCCCCTTGTTGTTAATACTTTTTAAGTATTATGGATTTAATACTTAATGGATTGTTCTTCGTGTCCCTTGGCACTTTTTGCAATTTCTCAGTGTTTTTGTGTCTTGTTGGAACTCTTGTTTGGATTTACTTGTGGGTTTAAATTTTATCCAAGTCAGAGCTTTACATGTAATGCTGCTAGTGTTGTTTATATTGCTAGATGTCCCCATGATAAATTTTATGTAGGGGAAACTAAAAGGACGTTTAATGTTAGGATCCAAGAGCATGTTAGGGACATAAAAAATAATAATAAAGATAGTCCATTTGCCCTTCAATTTAAAAATTTTCATAATAGCGATTTTAGAAAATTAAAAGGTTATGTTTTGGAACATGTTTGTGTGAGTTTGGGGGAATTGACACTGAAAAAAGATAAGCTGCTGTATAAAGAAGCTTTATTTATAATGAAGTATGCTACTTTGATTCCTAATGGATTGAATACTGATTTTAATTGGAAGTATCTAATTAATTAAGTTTTGTTAATTGTTTTATTGATGGGTGTCTTGAGATGTGCACATATGTGTGTGTGCATATCTATATATATATATATATATATATATATATATATATATATATATATATATATATATATGGTTTACTATCATAAGAATGAAATGCATTTGTCTGAAATGTGCTAATACTGAATTGTAAATCCGAAAACAGAGTATACTGACATCCAAAATGTCGAATCCACATATCAACATACAAATTCAACCTCATTCGACATGACTAACATGCAGTCCTATACTGCACCATACTTAAGCTGAGGATTTTGCAGGGGGCCAAGCCCCCCCCTGCATCCCCTGTGGGGGGCTGTGTTCCAACACCCCTGCAAAATATATATTCCAACTCCGAGATTGCACTACAGTGGGGAAAAGGTTACATTCCTGAATCCCACTGTACCATGATCTCTAGGACAATGACCAACCTCATCTTTGTGAATGCACTCAGCATTTGTTTAAACAAAACTCACACAAGGAAGGGATCAGCAACACGGGGTCAGCCAAATGTCATTCAACAACCCATGGTTGCCGAACCTTCCCTCATCAATTTGATATATATATATATATATATATATATACTTCAGAATCTACTCCAACCCTATCGCACCACCACAATAACTCTGCTGGTGAAGCACTATTCTCTTGCACCATAGCCAAATTATGGAACTCCCTCCCACCCACAATTACCTCCATACCATCATGCACCCACTTCAAAACTTTACTAAAAATGCACCTAAAAACATGCTGGCTATGCCCTTGCAACTCCCACTCTAATATCACCCACCCCATCCAACCACTACCTTTCTTTTCACTCCACTGACTACCTAGATTATAGCAAGCTCAGATGCTCATAAGCCTAGTACTTATTATGCAGCAGGAACTTCTTATTGTAACATTTGTTAATGTCTGTTATGTACTTCACAGATAAATATTCTAGTTGTCTACTGATGTACTATGTTCCTCATCTGTAAATATGTTGTAAGTAATTGCTATGTAAATTGTTAATCGCTATGTAATCCAATATAACTACTGTCTGTTTATTTTAACTGTGGAGCTTTTCTCCCCGGGCCTCCACTGAAAATGGACCTACGTCCAGTCAGACACTCCCGGTCAACAAATATAAATAAATAAATAAATACATAAATATATATGTGTGTGTGTTTTTGGAACTTCTGTATACTCCTTGAAGGCATTTGCTGAGGTGCTACAGGTGAATAAAATATTTTACTACATTTTTCTTTGGTCCGTTTTTTGCCTTCTGGTTCTGCTGATGGTTAACATCATAGCCTAGATGTAAATCTGATGACAATATTGTAAGTAATGCCTTCTTGAAACTCTTCCCTATATTGAGATAAAGTTGCTAAGCCTGTATTTTATTCTGATTGGTGGAAGTGCATTTAAAAGTGGAGATGGCTGCTATGCTTTTTATAAGGTCTGATGAAGTGATATGTTTATCATGAAAGTGCTCAACTATTTGCAATAAAGTTTCGTCTGGATTTTACCTATGTTCTGACTGGCTTGTAACTGTGATAACTTCACGAATTGACAAAAAACGAAATAAAGAAACGTTCCAATGAATTGTAAACTTCAAAAACCAGGCAAATAATCCAGAATAGCTCCACAAACAGACTCTCACTCTGCAAGGATATTTTTAGCGCTTTCATCCACTTTTTATTCAACGTGAACTTCTTCAGAAATAATCAATGTAAAAAACATGTTGTTTAAATACTGTTTCCACAGGAAATGATGTCATTTTTTTCTTTTTTATAAAAAATAATAATGATAATGAATGAATAAATCTCATTCTAAAAATTACATTTAGTCTTTGTAAAAAATACTAATACTTAACATCCATATATATGTATTTTGTGTTTTGTGTTGTTTCATCTGTAGATTAAAAAACATTTCAGATTGATCATTTCGTTTAGCCCTGGTGTTTGATCAGCTCCAAACACCAGTTGCCACAAGGCTTCCCTACATTCTAAAATATTATTTAGATCCCCTGAAAATAATTCTTTCTTAACCCTATCTAAAATGAAAAATTCAAACTTTTTAAAATCCTTGCAAATACTAGCATGCCTGGCCAATGCATTGTTTTTGTCTTTCTTTCTCATAGCTAAAGTGTGTTCGTATACTCTACGCCTAAAAATTCTCTTAGTTTTCCCAATATAGTAATTTTTACAGGTGACACAAGTGGCCAAGTAAACAACTAGCTCACTGTTGCAGTTGTAATATTCCTTTGCCCAAAATGTGTAGTTTAGATGTTCCACTGTTACAAAGGAAGTGTTGGTCATATATCTACACTGTTTACAATTGGAACAGCTAAAAGTACCCTTCTTGTTAGTGCAACTTCTTTCTAGATTCCTGTTGTCACTTTTACCTTGCTCTAATAACTGCTTTAGATCTAATGTTTTTTTGTATGTGAACTTCGGTTTGTGCCCAATAACTGAAGCCAAATCCCTATTTCCTAAAATGACTTTCCAGTTATTCTCAATGATCGATTTGATGTTCCACATTTCATTCACTATTGGTAGTGGAAAAGCTGTTAAAAAATCATTAACTTGTTTTTCCTTTGTACTGACGTTCACACAAATCACTGCTTCACCTACTAATATTTCTTCAGAATACAAAATAGGTTTCGCTACTCCTTTCCTAAGAGGTGTCACCTCACTTTCTATTTTTTCTAGAAAACTCTTTGCATAACCTCTGTTCATAAATAAACTTCGTAGGAGAATCAATTCTTCCTGAAATGTCTTTTCATCAGATGTCAATCTGCTAAGTCTAATTATCTGGCCTTTAACCACACCTCTTTTCATATGTACCGGATGTAAACTGTCCTTATGTAAGTAACTGTTAGCAAAATATGGTTTTCTATAAATTTTGCTACTAAAACTTTTTGAATCATTATCTATATTAAGGCTTAAATCCAAAAAAGTGATATTTCTCCCAAATTCACCTATTTTGAAAACCAAAAAATTGGTTGTCTGATTCAAATCTTGTACCAATTCCATAAATTCTTGTTGTTCTCCCTTCCATAAGAATAGTAAATCATCTATATATCTCCGGTACAAAAACACTTTATTGAAAATTGTGTGTGTCTTTAGAAATTTTGTCTCCCAATTTGCCATTACAATATTGGCAAAGGAAGGGGCTACCCTTGACCCCATAGCTACTCCCGATTCTTGTTTGTATATGTTACTGTTGAATTTAAAAAAATTGTTATCCAGAACTAGCTCCATTAAAGTACAAAGTGAATTTACCTTTGTCCCTGAAAGGTTAGTATGTGTGTTCAAATACTCCCTCATAAACTCAATGCCTTCTTCCTGATCAATACTAGTATAAAGATTTTTCACATCTAAACTAGCAAAAAATAGGTTTTCATTACCTATTTTGATGTCCCTTAATGTTTCCAAAAGGTTCCATGAATCCTTAATAAAAAATTCAGACTTCTGAACTATAGGATTTAGTATATTATCCAACCAAATGGAAATATTTTCTGTTTTAGATTGTTTGGCAGAAATGATAGGTCTGAACGGTGGCCTCACTTCGTCATTCTGTATTTTTGGAATTCCAAACAATACAGCAAGTCTAGGATGTTCTTTATATAGGAATTCATAATCTAATCTATTTATTTCTTCCTGACAATACATATCAAATAGTGTTGTGTCCAAGGTCTTAAACTTCTTAGTTACTGACTCAAAATTGACTTTTCTATAGGTGTTTGTGTCTTGTAGCAATTCTTCTATTGATGTTACATAATCCTTATCATTCATAATCACTACTTTCCCTCCTTTGTCTGCCTTCATTATTCTGACGTTGTTATTTGAAACTAATGTTTTTAAGGCAGATATTTCTTCTTCTGTCAAGTTGTATATATAACTTCACGAATTGGTTACTCCATTAAGTACTTTTGTGGACTTATATGATTTTTTCCTATACTGGTGGAGTATTTATCTTAGCTGCTTCCTTTTTGTGCTTTGAGAAAATATAATGTATTTGAGTAAGAAAGTGCAATAATAATATATACAGTTTTATATATATATATATATATACATATATATATATATATATATACACACACACACACATACATTTAAAAATACAATTCATTGTTGTAAGTTTTTTTCTATGTGTTTGACCTTTGAGTAGTGCCAGAGGAAGATTTATCTGAATGGTGGGGTAGCCATGGTCAGTACATATACATTGACACATGAGATTGAGGTGGGCTTTTAATTGGGTTTTAAGAATAGGACTTTTGTTTTACAATCTGATATCTGGTGGAAGAGAATTCCAGATTTTAACAACTGTGTATGAGTAGAGGGATTTACCAGCACTGTGTCTACACTTAGCTACTTCAAGAAGGTCTTTATTTGTGGATCTTAGTTAGTGAGCAGAATTGTGAAAGTTGAGTAAGCCTGAGAGATCAGGAATCCTGTATGGGTGGTACAGCAAATAATGAGCCATGGTGAGTTGGTTATAGTTTAGTAAGTTCTAGCCAACATAATTATTTTAATGAGTGACAGTAGTGGGAGCGAAAATTACAGTTGGTTGTGAATCTAGCTATTTTATTATAGCACATGGACAATTTGTGCAGGTCTGTCTTGTTAAAGTTTGTTAATACAGGGGATGCATAAAGCAATGTAGAGAGAAGGTGAGTTCTGGATATAGTAATTTTGGTATTTTTGGTTAGATAGGTTTTGCAGCGGTATAGGGTTCCAAGTTTTTAATGGACCTCAGGCTTTGTGCCCACTGAGTGGCGCACAGCTACAGTTATCCCACTCCACAAGGGGGGATCCACCTTGGATCCCGGGAACTACTGCCCCATCAGTCTGACGAGCCTGATCTGCAAGGCCATGGAATGTATTATCATGGAACCTATAAACAAAGACATTGGCAACCGTAAACACTGGACCCCACCCAGTTTGGGTTCGTGAAGGGCTGATCTTGTCTCCTGAACCTTATTGACTTCTTCGACTCAGTCTCCAGAGCCGTGGATGAGGGTAAGGCAGTCCACACAGCCTATCTGGACCTCGCCAAGGCCTTTGACACTATCCCCCACTCTGGAATCATAGATAAACTTACCAAGCTGGGCATTAATCCTTACATCACTCGATGGGTTGCCAGTTGGCTTACTGACAGAACCCACACTATAAAAGTAGTTGACTCGAAATCCAGCTCCAAACAGGTGACAAATGGAGTACCTCAGTGTTCAGTCCTGGGACCTCTCTTGTTTGGCATCTACTTCTCTGAAGTACAGGCCAACACTAAGGGACTCTGGCTAACAAAGTTCGCAGATGACTGCAAACTGGGAGCCATTATTGAATCCCCAAATGATGTGGATACTCTACAAAAGGGCCTTAAAGAAACACATTCTTGGTGCCAGAGCCATGGGCTCAAGCTCAATGCCATGAAACGTATAGTTATCCCCTTTGGGAAAAAACATGTACCCATGAATTATCACATAGGTGGCAGTACACTAAACACCGAAAGTGTGATAAGAGACTTAGGGACACATGTGGACAGTGGTCTCACTTTCAATAACCACATTGTCACAACAGTCAGGAAATCCTTCTGTGTGACACACCTCATCACTAAGGGCTTATCATCCAGAAAAAAGGAGGTCATTGTCCCACTGTACTCATCCCTCATTAGACCCATTATAGAATACAATGCCCCATTTGGTATGTACCTCTCAAGACATCTGCAACAACTGGAAAGGCCGCAGAAATACCTCACTAAAAGAATCACAGGCCTAAAGCAGATGCCTTATGCTGACCACCTTAAAAAACTCCAGCTATAGTCTGTCACATATCATCTAGTCCGAGGCGATCTCTGCTTAACATACAAGGCCATGTCAAACCCAGAGTTGTTGGACATGCTACACTTAAAGAAATCCCAATCCCTCAGAGCCACAAGCTCCAGGGATCTAAATCTTGTCATCACAATAAACAAAACATGCTGGAGAGATAGGTTCCTGACCCAGAGACTCCCCAGACTCTGGAATAGACTGCCCATACATGTCAAGCAGAGTGCCTCTTTGGCCCTCTTCAAAAGAAACCTTGATGATTGGACGGGAGAAAGGAAATTCACCCCGGGGATCACGTCAGTCGCCCTGCTAGACAGGGGTCCAGGGAATTAAATAGTGTGGGAAGAAATAGCCAGGGAATTGTTATGGCTATGCTTGTATAGGCCCTAGGGCCGATAGCCTAGTACCAACCTATGAACCTATGGTTTGTGCTATATATTTGTCAAACTTTAGGCTGTGGTCAAGTATTACACCAAGAAGTTTAGCCTGTGATACTGGGGAGATTTGGGTGTTATTGGCAGAAGTTAGAGAGAGAAAAGAGCAGAAGAGTCAATAGTTTTGGTGGAGTGGAAAAGCATACGTTGAGTCTTTTTGGTGTTAAGTATTAGTTGTGAGTTTTTTAACCAGTTTTTGATATTAGAGAAGGCCTCTTGGGTTTTAGTCTGGAGTGTTTGCAGTTCGAATCTGATATGGTCGACACCATATAATCGAAGTCTTGAAACATCGAAAATATAATAAAACACAACAACCTACAAAAACAAACCATTTAAATGCTCTAAGCAAGGGGGCAAGCCCCCCTGCACCCCCACGTGGGGGCTGAACTCCCCACACCCCCTGCTACTTAAATATACCAACTCCAAGATCACACTACAGTGCAGACAAGGGAAATCTTCCCTTTCCATGCTGTACAGAGATCTCTGTTAAAAGATTTGAAGTTTCAAGACTTCGATCATATGGTGTTAACCATATCAGATCTGAAGTTTTGAAACTTCGATCTTCTGATATAGACCCATTTGGAGTGTGGGGGCTTAGCAGATCAGTGTAGTATCATCTGCATATTGGACTATTGTATCTTGCTGGGTGGCTGTGTGGAGGGTGTTTGTAAAGATATTGAATAGTAGGGGTCCCAGTATGGCTCCCTGTGGTACACCTACTGTTACTGGGAGAAGGGGGGGGGATTATGTCACTTAACTGCTTGTTGGTGGTTGGATAGGTCGTCTTGAAACCAGAGCAATGAGGGGTTGTTTAGGTTGAGTTCAGCTAAGATAGTAAGTAGTTGATGTAGGATACTGTATTGAATGATTTGGACAGGTCAATGAAGGTGTCAGACACTAGGTTTCCTTTGTTCCTATATTGATTGACAGTGTTGGTAAAGGATATGAGTGCTGTGGTGGTGCTATGGAATGGGAGAAAGCTGTGTTAGGTGTTGGTGAGGAGACTGTACATAAATGTATCATCAGCTGAGAATGGATACATTTTTCAAGGATTTTTGATAGGGAGGGATAAGATTGCTATGGGGCGGTAGTTGGTAAGTTTGGTTGAGGGACCACCTTTGTGTAAGGATATTATGTAGGAGGTTTTCCAAAGGGTTGGAATTGTATGCTTGTTGATAGACCAGTTGATAAGTATTGAGATGAGATAAACTATAGCACTAGCAGCAGATCTGAGGTACTCTACAGGGAGTTTGTCGATTGCCAAAGTGGTGGGTTTTAGTTTAGTGAGGTGCTTGTATATTGTGTTGGTAGGAACTGGTTTGAGAGTGAATAGCGGGTATACGTTTGGGTTGTTGATTGGTGAATATGATTCACTGTCTGACTCTTGTAATATAATACCATTTGTTTTACAATGATATTTTTTTCTCAGCACTGGCATTTTTTTCTGAATGTTTTGATTTCTATACATTTTGTTATCTTTAAATATTGATGCAATGTTATTACTGTGAATCACATTTCCTGGCTGAGAATGAAATTAGTCAGTGTATGACCACTGCTCTACCCTGTTTAACAAACATAAACAAATGAAATGAACAAATAAATAAAATAAAATAATTGTAGACTTTCTAGTTTTATTTCCCTCTCTTCTAGTTACGGTCTTTGTATTCATTGCTCTTTCACATTTTATGTTGCTACCTTTTTTTTTGACTGCTTATGATTTGATTTCCATACCAGCTCATTTCTGAAATATTTCTGATAAGCATGAAACAGCTTTCTTGCTTTCCTGTCCATCTGATTCATCATTTTTTGGGGCCAGTCAATCCAACCAAAACTGTAAATCAGATGGAAGAGAAAACTGATGTATAGGTAACCTTTATTCATAGTTTTCAATATCAGTTTTAGTCACCTAAAATGTTCCTTACTAAGCTTTGTTTTAATTTGTTCATGCTGTATTGCTGATCTTTTATTTATTCCCAGATATTTACACTTCCTCGTGTTCAAGTTCTTTCATATTGCATCTCTTTCTGGGGGTGGCATTTTCTTGATGCTTCAGTATTGTCTTGCTTTAAATGTTGTTCTTCCACATTTATTAAGAGTAAATGTCATTGTTATATCATCTGAAACACATTTTAACCATTTGTAAGTGTGCTTTCAGTTGCTTGTCTGGTGAGCTATGTAGTTTTAAGTCAGTCACAGAAAGTAAATGGGATGTTACTGGCCAAGGTTTTTCTTGGAAAGTTAATCAGTAACCAAAGCCCAGTCTGGTGAGTACACAGCTTAATAGGTTAAGAGCAAGGTAAACCAGCAATAGTGATGAAGACATGCTCTTGAATATCCCTCTTTGGATTTTTATCCCTGGAATGGTAATCTGCCCTTTATTATGACTCAGATGTAAAAGTGGGGTTTGCTACTATTTTATAGTAACTGCTATGTACATATAAATAATTTTTACTTAAATCTGTATCATCGTGCAAAGACATTTTATCCAGAGGCTGGGTACTACATTTGGACCTGAGGTTTTCCAATTAGCAGCGTTTTTTTTAATTTTGTCTCAATTTCTCTGACTGTTACTTCATTCCATTTAATTTCCTCTGTGTTAGCACTTCTTATTAGTATTTTTACCTCTCCTATCCATTCAGCATTTTTATTATACCCCCCTCCTCACAGTATAACTGTTTAATGTTCTGCTATGTGCAAAGTGTAGGCTAGTTTCAGATTTGACTTTGGCTAACTTTATTTTCTTCCCCAGTGTCTATCTGCATCACCAGTGCTTCAGACACTTAATATTTTAACTATTCCACCTTACCCCAGCTAAAAGGCATCCAACAAGGTCACTGTTGTCCAAAAACAGCTTCATGATGGGCCACATATCATTAGCCCAGTCAATTCTGCCCATTCACCATTCCTTTGACAAGGTTATAGCCTTATCTCTGGTCAAATCACTATCACCGCTTAACCTGATCCAACCATAACAAAAAAGTTCTTAATGCAGGTGTATCACTTAAAATACCAACTTTTCTTACCCATCATATCAAAGTCTCATATTCAGCCTCCTCCTGCCCAATCAGCTTTGAGTTCTAAATATTCTAACCAATAAGACAAACTATTAAACCTCATATCCTGTTTAGATAACAGCATTCACCCTCAGTAGAATTCATTCTCTAAAACATGAGCTTACTGGCCCCTATTTAATATCCTTACAGCATCAGAATTAACACAGAATCTTTGAATTAAAGAAAACTTTAATCCTATCTATGAACAAATTCACACAATGTATAATGCTGGAAGCAGCACTCTTTGTAAACCATTAGATGACATTTTAACCTATCACTTATCACAAAATCTGGTCCACAGCTATTTGAGCATAAAACTATTCAACCTTTATCAAAACTCTCACAACCCATACTGACTAGTGCTTCTTCACCTGTAGCTAAAACTGACTCAATTACTAAAATTCTAGAAAACTAATTTGTGACAGGATCTTGGAATATCTACTAAACTAAGACATATTTGCAGACAGGCAGCATGGTTTTATTCCAAAATGTAATACCATTACTACTCTGTATATCCTTAAGAGTGATATTCAGTCATATGGAAAAGGTTTACTTACAGGAGACATATCTGCAGATCTTATAATGGCCTTTGAGCTGCTTCTACATAAGCTATAAAATTGACATATTTCCACAGTGGTGAGCTCTTAGTTCTCAAATTATTCCAATGATAGATCTTTGGTGGTTTTTCATTGTTGGGCTACAGACACAACATATTATTTTGACATTAGATGTAGTACAAGGATCTGTAGCAGGACAATTGCTCTTCTCAATCTTTATTAATGCTTTGGCCTGAGATCTAAAGTTCTCAGGAATAGTTAGGAGTCAAGTCTTGACCCAAGTCCAGCTTTCATATCCCATAGAAAAAATACTTGCCCCTTAGTGTATTACATCAGTAATAGGTTGCTTATAAGATCACACATCTACTCATCACTTAACCTAGATGGGCCATAGCCATAAATGTTATCCTGCTACAGATGGCATATGCCTTACAAATCACTTCTTACTGATAACATAGCAGTGCCAAAAAAAAAAAAAAAAAGAATTCTATGATTTGTTTATTTGAGTTCTGCCACTGAACACCACTGTATTACACCGCAAAATCAAAGTGGTGAAAGTGAAATACAGAGTAGCCTTCTTATAGGTTCATAGGTTCATAGGTGGGTACTAGGCTATTGGCCCTAGGGCCTATACAAGCCTAGCCAAAAAAGTACCCTGGCTTTCGCCACCCAAGAAAATTATTTTCCTGTGCCCCTGTCAAGCAGAACCACAGAAGTGATCCCTGGGGTGAATTTCCTATTACCCATCCAATCATCAAGATTTTTCTTGAAGAGTGCTAATGAGGAGCTCTGTTTGACATAGATAGGTAGTCTGTTCCAGAGTATGGGAAGTCTCTGGGACAGGAATCTATCCCTCCAGCATGTTCTGTTTATTGTGGTGACAAGGTTTAGGTCCCTAGAGCATGTAAGTTGGAGGGATTGGGATTTCTTTAAGTGGAGCATGTCCAACAGCTCTGGGTTTGACATAGCTTTGTGTGTTAGGCAGAGATCACCTCTGAGTAGGCGATATGTGATGGAGTAAAACTGGAGTTTTTTGAGACGGTCTGCGTAAGGCATCTGTTTGAGGCCAGTAATCCTCTTTGTGAGGTATCTTTGCGGCCTTTCCAGTTGTTGTAGATGTCTTGTGAGGTACATACCAAAAGGGGCGTTGTACTCTATAATGGGTCGAATGAGTGATGAGTAGAGGGGAACAATCACCTCTTTTATCCTGGATGAGAAACCTTTTGTGATGAGGTGTGCCACGTAGAAGGATTTCCTGACCACTGTGGCGATGTGATTATCAAAGGAGAGACTACTGTCCACCTGTGTCCCAAGGTCTCTTATAACACTTTCGGTGTTAAGTAGACTACCACCTATGTGGTAGTTCATGGCTAAAGAGTTTTTACCAAAGGGAATGACAATGCACTTTTTGGCATTGAGCTTGAGACCATGTCTTTGACACCAGGCATCTGTCTCAGTGAGACCCTTTTGTAGGATGTCCACATCGTTAGGAGTTTCAATTATGGCTCCTAGTTTGCAGTCATCTTTGAATTTAGTTAGCCAAAGACCTTCTGTGTTAGCCTGTACTTCAGAGAAGTAGATACCAAACAGGAGAGGACCCAGGACTGAACCCTGTGGTTCTCCACTTGTCACTGGTCTGAAGTCTGATTTGGAGTCTGCTACTTTCATGGTGTGGGTTATTTCAGTAAGCCAGTTGGCAAGCCATCTTGTGACATAGGGATTTATACCCAGTTTAGTGAGTTTATCAATAATTCCAGAGTGGGGGATAGTGTCGAACGCCTTGGCGAAATCTAGATAGGCTGTGTTAACCACATTACCCTCATCTATGGCTTTGGTGACTACTTCAAAGAAGTCTATCAGGTTTAGAAGACATGATCTGCCTTTTACAAACCCAAACTGTGTGGGGTCCAGAGTTTGGAGATCTCCAATATCTTTGTTTACGAGTTCCATGATGATACGTTCCATGGCCTTGCAGATGAGGCTAAGCTGGTATTCAAATTATTTCATTAAAACTATTGTCCTTATCTGAAGAATAAACTCCAAATAAGAAGTAGTACATACTCCCTAAGAAATGTACTACTTCTTATTTGGAGTTTATTCTTCAGATAAGGACAATAGTTTTAATGAAATAATTTGAATACCAGCTTAGCCTCGTCTGCAAGGTAGTACATACTCCCTAAGAAATACCCGTGGTAGTGGTGCTGCGGTAGCGTTGTCGCCTCACAGCAAGACGTTGTTGCGTTCGATTCTCAGCTAGAGCGTCTTCTGAGTGGAGGCATGCGTGAATGGGTGTGCCTTCGTTGAAGGTTGTGCGTCAGGGCTGGTAACTCGGCACGTAAAAATCCACTACCAAACATTAGCGGACCGGAGTTCTGCTCTGGCGACCCCTAACCAGGATAAGCCGAAAGACATACTCCCTAAGAAATCATTCAAATACAGTATTTGTCAAGCCACCATTAACTTTTTCCATAGCAGAAAAATCATTTCATAAAATTGTCCCACCTGCCCAGAATTCCCTTCCTGAGTTTATTAGATTGCTGGCAATTTTCAGATATTCACCTAACTGCTAAAAAAGAACCATTTAGAACCAAATAAGTGTGATTCCTTCAACAAATGAGGATGAATAAGCAGGATCTTAATTTTATATATAATTTTGCAGTTTTGCTGCATCTTAGTCTTTGAAGATTATTATACTGTATACAAGATTTAGGCTGTCATGGGCTAGAAATTTAACATATGCTATGATATAATTTCTTCTTGAACAAAGTGGGGAACACTGTAATATCTTTGACTTACTTTTGCTTTCTTTTATACTGTAACTTACTTTCCATGTTTGTGTGCCCCCCCAACTGACTATCAAGTACCTGGCTACATTTTTTATCTTAAATATCCCTAGCGGTTTCCCCTGGGGCTGGGACCACACTAATGGCAGGTTTGGCAGGAGAACTGGAATGGAGCAGTTTGTAGAATCACATATGCTGGCCCTGCACATGAAGGGACTTTTTTTGTCTTACCCTAATTGGGAGGAGCTTGTGACATAATGAATATGAAAGAAGTCCCTCCCTCTTTTCCTCCTTGAGTGGTAAGCTGACAAAGGTACTCTTTCTCATTCTTCCCTCCCTAGCTTCCCCAGCACCTAATTCGCTAGTTGATCTTTTGTCATAATTAGGGCTTCATCTCTCTTTGCAAAGGAGCCTGATAGAATTTCATTTTTTGATTTACAGCCATGCTTGTATTTTGATTTACAACCATGATTTTTATTTTGATTTACAACTATGATTGTATTTTGATTTACAACCATGATTGTATTTTGATTTACAACTATGATTGAATTTTGATTTACAACCATGATTGTATTTTGATTTACAACCATGATTGTATTTTGATTTACAACCATGATTGTATTTTGATTTACAACCATGATTGTATTGTGAAAGTCTTTGATGCCTCTTGACCTATCTGCTCCTTAAATGGGTCCTTGGACTACTGTACCAACCCATTTAGCAAATGCTAAACAAAGAAATAACATTTAAAAAAATGTATCAAAGATTATCTGACAATATTTCTCTGTAAGCCATCTTTTCTTTAAAAAAACAATTTTATTTCAATATCATTTTTATTGTTCAGTGTCCAGTCCATTTCCTAGGATGACAGAAGTTGCATACTCACATACTGTCATTAAAACCCACCCATCCACATATGCACAAACTGCAAACAAGCTCCTTTTAGTCAACAAAGCAAACTGCAGCCCCCTGTGGAGTCAATCACTAATTAGTGTTGTCACTTTTGTTCATGCATTCTAACCAGATTATCCTACCTAACAGGGAAAATAAACACACAATTCTGTTTTTAAAAGTTTTACTTCCAGCATAGCTGCCTGTTGACACCACTGCCTTTAACCAGTCATCCCATTCTTTATGTCAAGGGAAAAACAAGCATTTGCAGGCTAGGACTGCATCCTATCACCCAGGTTTTTCTTGCGTGGGAAGGCTGATCAGCCCAGTGGTGAGAAAAGGGTGACACAGTGTAGGCCAGCTTACAGGTCTGAAAGGGTGGCCTATTATCTCTCTTAGAGGTCCTAAAGCCATTAATGGCTCCCTTGAGCTCTGCTATGTATCACCTGCTGCAGAAAGCATGCATCGGTACAAAGACATCTCCAACCATTGTACCTGAACATTTGCACAGGTGCAGCATGTGCACAACAGACTTGTGCTCCATGGTATTCCAATTGATGCACTGTCTAGATGTCACCCAAGCGATTAGCCAAAGCAATAACCTATCCTTACTACAGGTAAGAAGACAGTGGCTTCTCATTCCATGCTGCCACCAAATGGCTCTTCTGTCATCCATGCTACTAATCAAACTTGTGCCATCTGGCTGACTGTCAGGGCTACAGGACCAGGACAAGACAACACACACAGAAGTAACACACTGGGTGACACATAGAAGGAGCAGCGAGTGTTAAACCCATAAGACAAGTCATGAAAACCTATGGGAATAATATGAACCCCTATTAACAGGCAGTTTATGGAAATATCATTACTGCTTTCCAGATAAATGAATTGGAAACAGTTATTAAAAAAGTAAAGCATATGTAAAGGGATGTGTGCAATGTTTGGAAATAGCTGATACTACAACATTAGGAAACTCAGTTTTGTGACATGGCTTTGCCACTTATGAAACTTATTCTCTAAAATTGAAGTAACTGATGTTTCATGTATCAGACTCCAGACACTCATATGTTCCACACGTAGCTGCTTAAACACAAAGGACGATTCTTCTGAAAACACCGTTAGTAGAACCTCAAAACTTCAGCCCCTGATGACAATAATATTTTTCTTTAAGTATCTTCCTTTGGTATCCTTATTTGTATATACCTATTTCACTTTAGATATATAGAGATTCTGGACCCAAGAAGCAAAGGAAAATATTTTATTTCATGTGCTATATGTAAGCTCCCTTAGCAGCTACGTGTGGAACATATGCGTGTCTGGAGTCTGATACATGAAACATCAGTTACTTCAATTTTAGAGAATAAGTTTCATAAGTGGCAAAGCCATGTCACAAAACTGAATTTCCTAATGTTATAGTATCAGCTATTTCCAAACATTGCACACATCCCTTTACATATGTTTTACATTTGCTTTTGCGTCATCTTAAAAGTACTCAATTGTATTTATTACTGCTTGGTGTAACTCATTCTAAGCCTTTTAGTTTAAGCACTTGGGCTTCAGACCAGTTGTTTTACATTAGGAAGGTTTGTGGTCTGCACTGTAGTGGCAGGACAGGTAGCTTACATCCTTCTAAGTTGGGAACTGCTGATTGAGGACTCAGTGTCTGTTATTCTAAAGTGTATTAATTCTGTTTTAAGCACTTGGGTTTCAGGCCAGTTATTTTACATTAAAAGGGTTCGTGGTCTGCAGAGGCTGGACTCTGCCCTTCTAGCTGGGAATTTCTAGTTAAAGGCTTATAGTGCCTGCATACTTAAACTGCTTCTTACTGAAATTGGTACACCTTGTTTGCTGTAGCATAGACTAGATCCAGGCCTAGTGAATCTAGCTTTGTTTGTATAACTTGAGCACTAATCCAAGCATTCTTTAAAGTATTCAATTGTATTTATTACTACTTGGTAGTAACTTGATTAAAGTGTAGCTATCATTCTAAGTCTTTTGGATTAAGCACTTGGGCTTCAGACCAGTTGTTTTACATTAGGAAGGTTTGTGGCCTGCACTGTGGTGGCAGGACAGGTAGCTTACATCCTTATAAGTTGGGAACTGCTGATTGAGGGCTCAGTGTCTGTTATTCTAAAAGTGTATTAATTCTGGTTTAAGTACTTGGGCTTCAGGCCAGTTGTTTTACATTAAGAAGGTTCGTGGTCTGCACTGTAGTGGCAGAACAGGTAGCTTACATCCTTCTAAGTTGGGAACTGCTGATTGATGGCTCAGTGTCTGTTATTCTAAAAGTGTATCAATTCTGGTTTAAGCACTTGGGCTTCAGGCCAGTTATTTTACATTAAAAGAGTTCATGGTCTGCACTCTTGTGGGAGGAGAGGCTGGACTCTACCCTTCTGAGCTGGGAATTTCTGGTTAAAGACTTATAGTACCTGCATATTTGAACTGCTTCTTACTGAAATTGGTACACCTTGTTTGCTGTAGCATAGACTAGATCCAGGCCTGCTGAATCTAGCTTTGTTTGTATAACTTGAGCACTAATCCAGGCATTCTTTAAAGTATTCAATTGTATCTATTACTGCTTGGTAGTAACTTGATTAAAGTGTAGCTATCATTCTAAGTCTTTTGGATTAAGCACTTGGGCTTCAGACCAGTTGTTTTACATTAGGAAGGTTTGTGGCCTGCACTGTGGTGGCAGGACAGGAAGCTTAATTCCTTCTAAGTTGTGAACTGCTGATTGAGGGCTCAGTGTCTGTTATTCTAAAAGTGTATTAGTTCTGGTTTAAGCACTTGGGCTTCAGGCCAGTTATTTTACATTAAGAAGGTTCGTAGTCTGCACTCTTGTGGGAGGAGAGGCTGGACTCTGCCCTTCTGAGCTGGGAATTTCTGGTTAAAGGCTTATAGTGCCTGCATATTTGAACTGTTTCTTACTGAAACTGGTACAGCTTGTTTGCTGTAGCATAGACTAGATCCAGGCCTGCTGAATCTAGCTTTATTTGTATGCTTGTTGTTTGTTTGCTTGTTATTTCCCTGAAACACTAATTCCACCTAAAACATGGCTTTTCAGCGCTTCTGCGGATCCCTAGTGATATCTGCATTGCTTACTGTACTTATTTCCTTGTTTCACTTGAAAGAAAGTTACTGTTTGTCGTTTTTGCATTTAAGTTACCTGTAACACATTGCATTTAAGTTACCTGGCACTTGCTCACTAAAGCAATTATATAAGTCAGCACTAAAATATTAAAAGCACTACACCCTCACAAACTCCCCTTGAGTACCTCGTTCCCCATTGGCCCTTATTTTTCAATTATAAAGGAATTCCCAATACTATTCTAGCATGTCCAAAGGTCAGTTCTTCGGTCCAGCTGGTGAATCTGGGAGTCTTGAGGCAATGTTACAACTGCCTCATGTACACAGACAACCCTCTCCTCCTCCCAACAAATTCCAACACATGTGAGAGATGCAACCATATAGCCATACTGTAGGCTAAGCTCTGTCGACTCAGTACTGGCGAAACCAGTCAGGAGGAGAAGGAAACCACACTCATTACAATTCCAGTCTCACATAGACCTACCATGACAGCAAACCAAACACATAAACACACAAAAACATACACGCAGGCTCTAAATAAAAATCTGCCTAAGCAGCAGAGACCTCCAAAGCAGACACCCAAGCAACCGCTACCCCAAAATAAAACACGTGCAACAAACAGCTCACAAAGCCAGTGTGCTGAACAGTCACAGCCCTTAAGGCTAAACAACACACCTGATACACTTGTAATAGGTTACTCTATCGTCAGGCACACTGACGGGACCAGGCTGAACAAGGAGAAGGTCACGGTGAGCTGCCTGTCGGGCGCTAGGATCCGCCACATAACACAAGCACTCAGGTCACTCCAAGGCAAGTACAAATATGACTCAGTCATTGTCCATGCTGGTGTGAATGACCTGAGACATACCTCCCTGGACTACATGAAAAGAGACATAGTGGAGCTCTCTGAGCATGTAGCCCAGGCCGGTATGACCCTGACCTTGAGTAGCATCTTACCCTCACCAAGAATGATGCCACAATATGAAGACAAGATGATCAATTTCAACAATTGGCTTAAGTATTGGTGTCATTCAAAGGGGATCCAATGCCTGTCAGCCTGGGATGACATGCTCGACAAGCCACGATGCTTCGCTAGGGACGGCTTGCACCTGTCACCCCTGGGCTTTCGGATATTGGCAAAGGCTCTTGCTACCCCTATAGTGCCTTTTTTAGGCAAGGCTCAAAAGACAAACCCACCTCCATAGGTATCACAAGGGATAAGAAACTAAGAGTAATGCTACTCAACTCCAGAAGTCTAAACCTCAAGATGCACGCACTCGAAACTCTCCTTAGCATGGAGAACATCGATATCTGTGCAGTAACAGAAACCTGGTTCAAGGCTCCTGAGAGCACCCCAGCATTACCAGATTATACCTCATACCATGCGTTTCGGCCCCAAAACTTGGACTGAACCGCAAAAGGAGGGGGAGTATCAATATTCATCAAAGATACCCACACCTCCAGGTTGGTGGCACAGCACAAAGCATCAGAGACTATCCATGTGCAACTAAGAGTGGGTAAAACTGCCTTCCAGTTTATAGCCTGCTAGAGACCACCCTCCCAAACCCAGGAACCCCACTCGGCCTTCCTGAGAACACTGGAAAATATGAAGGTCTCTCCAAACACCATTATATTGGGTGACTTCAACTACCCAAACATAGACTGGGAGCATTACTCTAGCTCCAACATCCTAGCCCAAAGGTTCCTAGAATTTTTAAACTCAAATGCTATGGAACAACTTGTTACCACTCCCACAAGAGGGGAAAACATACTGGACCTGATCATCACCAACATGGGGACTCTATGCTCCAGACCAGACGTGTATCCCTCACTGATCAGACCATAAACTAATCTCACTGGATATTCACAACCCGACTCCACCCCCTGCCCTGAAAACCACAGTGAAAAACTTCTCTAAAGCAAATTTCACACTCCTCAAAACTGAGGTGGAATCCTTCAAAGCCCACGGGCCTATGGAAAATATGGCCCAGACCGCAGAATCCTTTATAAACACATTCTATGAACACCTTCAGGAATGCATGGATCATGCAATCCCAAATAAAACCAAGACCCAATCCTCCAAAGGCAGACGTCCTGTCTGGTGGTCCCCAGCCATAAACAAACTATACAATAGAAGGCGGAAGCTACTACATGATAGAGCAAAATCCCAAAAAGGGAAGGCATCTCTGATCAGTATTAGCAAAAAACTACGGGCACTCATAAAATCGTCTAAGGCCAGCTTCGTGAGAAAAATTGCACAGGACACTAAGGATAATCACAAGACTTTCTTTAGTTATGTTAGGAACCTGGGTGGGAATTCCCAGATATGCTCAGAATTAGTCCAAAATGACAAAAAATACATCTAACCCACAGACATTGCCAACATCCTAGCTGACAGGTTCAGCGCAAATTTCTCACCCCCCCTCCCCTCCAAAAGGGCAAATATCTATCCCAGCAGAGTGCTGCCCCCCTGACATCTCAGATGCTCAGGTAAGAGCTGCCCTCTCCAAAGCCAAAAACACAGCATCAATGGGACCAGACGGTGTCCCGGGCTGCGTCCTACATGAACTCCAAGAAGAGCTAAACCCAAACATATTTCTACTGTTCAGTCTCAGCCTTACTACAGGATATGTACCCAAAGAGTGGCGTACAGCAACAGTGGTTCCTCTCCACAAAGGTGGTGCCTCAACGGATCCTGGAAACTATCGCCCCATAAGCCTGACTAGCTTGGTCTGCAAAGCTATGGAAAGGATCATCATGGACCTCATAAATAAAGATATTGGGGACCTACAGACACTGGATCCTACCCAGTTCAGCTTTGTTAAGGGCAGATCCTGCCTCTTAAACCTGGTTGATTTCTTTGAAACAGTCACCAAGGCCATTGACAAGGGGAAGGTGGTCCACACAGCCTACCTGGACCTCGCAAAAGCCTTCGATACAATACCCCACTCGGGCATTATAGATAAGCTCACCAGCTTAAATATAAACCCCTATGTCACTAGATGGGTTGCAAACTGGCTCAAGGACAGAACCCACATGGTTAGAATTGCTGGAGCCATGTCAGACTCCAAACCAGTTACAAGTGGCGTCCCAAAAGGCTCAGTCCTGGGACCTCTCTTGTTCGGTATATATTTCTCGGAGGTACAGGCCAACATGGAAGGATTGTGGCTGACCAAGTTCGCAGATGACTGAAACTGGGCACCATAATCGACTCTCCAGCTGACAGAAGCATCCTCCAAAAGGGCCTCATAGAAACAGACAACTGGTTCCAGAGCCATGGCCTCAAGCTAAACGCCAAAAAGTTTATAGTCATCCCCTTTGGTAAAAACAAAGTGCCCACAAATTACCACATAGGTAGTAATCCATTAAGTACAGAAGAAGTAATTAGGGACCTGGGGACCCAAGTTGATAGCAATCTCTCATTTGACAACCACATGGCCAAAGTGGTTAGAAAAACATTTTATATAGCCCACCTAATCATGAAGGGATTCACATCTAGATCAGGGGAGGTCATCGTGCCTCTTTACTCATCCCTCATCAGGCCCATAATTGAGTACAATGCCCCTTTTGGGATGTACCTTACCAGACACCTGCAGCAACTGGAAAGACCCCAAAAGTACCTGACCAAGAGGATCAAAGGGCTCAAACAGATGCCATATGCTGCCCGGTTAAAGAAACTCCAGCTCTACTCAGTGGCATACCGCCTGCTCAGAGGCAATCTGCACCTGACGTATAAAGCCATGTCCAACCCGGAATTAATGGACATGCTGCACCTCAGAAAATCCAAATCCCATCGAGCTATGTGCTCGAGAGACTTGAACCTCAGCACTGAAATAAATAGGACATGCTGGAGGGACAGATTCATAACCCAGAGGCTCCCTTCACTCTGGAATAAAATCCCAGTCCAGGTTAGGCAGAGTCCCTCATTGACTCTCTTCAAGAGGAATCTTGATGAGTGGATGGGAGATTGTAGGTTTACCCCGGGTATCACTTCTGTGTCACTGTTAGACAGAGGCACAGTATACTAACCTCGAAAAAGGGCATAGCAAAATTAATTTAAAATGGGTGGCGAAAGCCAAACACACTCTGGCTAGGCTTATAAATGCCCTAGGGCAGATAGCCTAGTATGAACCTATGAACCTATGTGTCTTGCTTCAAAAATCTGATGTGAGAAGAACTGATCTATTACAGAGACTTGCTTACAGCAACAAGGTGTGTGTGTGGCAGGGAAGTGAAAGAATCAAACTCAGTACAATAGGAGGAAGTCCATTTGCTATTCATAACCTCATATCTTTGTGCTATATTACAAAAAACTCAAGGAACAAAATTAAAAAAGTGTAACATGAAAACCTCTATAGTTGCAATAATATATACAACTTTCTAGCACACAAATATATAGACATGGGCATATACATTCTGGAAAAATAGTATGAAGGGCAACAGCAGAAGATTAATGAGATGCAGTTAGGAGAGAAACAGCATGATACAAGTAATGAAGACAATGAAAGAGAGAGGTCAAGCGGCTGAAGGTCAAGAGGTGGAGAAAGTTCTGTTGCCTAGTATGTTGACTACACAGTGTGACTAAACCACATGTCTTTGTTCAGTAGCAGGCAGTATACTGGGTAAAAAATAATATGGCTGCAGTACAGCAGATGGTGCAACTACAATGAGATGTGAAAACTGGTGTTCATAGCTCACCTGAGGCAGTTATTTCTTTAGTTCTGCCTTGTCTACATGCCTTCTATTATTTGCATGCCATGTTTTCTTACTGAACGTATCACTGCATAACCACCAGATTGCACAGTGGAAACACAGTTTGCGGGTACTGCCCCCAAAAGTGGGTAGAACTGTCATCTGCTAGGATTCTAGTGTTTACATGTGCTATATTCATTCAGGTGCATGTAGACACAGAGGCACACACGCACACACACACACACACACACACACACACACACACACACACACACACACACACACACACAAACACACACACACACACACACACACACACACTTTATATACAGGATGGCAGAAAACAGTTTTCCTAGGTTCTAAAAAGGAGTCTCATCATCACAACCCTTAAGCAGGCAAATCTCAAAAATACAATATTAACTATTGCAAAAATAATTAAAAATATGAAATATTAGTCAAATAAATATTTCAGTTTAAGTTATTATACCTTTGCTTTGCAGAGAGGCTTTGTAGTCCTGTACCACCAATAAAGGGGGCGGTACACACCCCCACTAACTGAATATACCACCGTTGAAGTTGCATTGTGTTTGAGTAAAGGGAAATTTAATTTTCTAGCAAAGTTATACATTTCCTTTTAGTTAACATGACTACAATATACAACATTTTCCAGATATTTCATTTGATGCTCTACTGTTTTTCTTTACAGATGTATTCAGTTTAAATGTGAACTGCTCTTTCTGACATATGATGTTCTATTACTGTGTTTGCCACTCAGCTACTAAGACACTGCATATGTCATAAAAAGTTAAATTAAATATATATTTTGAACCTGCTGCATCTGAAACTTGTTCCAGATTTCTATACATTTCTGAAAGAAATTAGTTGTACTGTGTCTAACAATGTTTCCCTGGCAGAGCTCTGTAATTTGGTACACTTTCCTCTGCTTTGGGATTACAGGATTCTCAGTTAATACAAGTTGTTGTTGTTGTGTTTTTCGGCTTTTACCGGTTAGGGGTCGCCACAGCGGAACTCCGATCCGCTAATGATTGGTAGTTGACTTTTACGTGCCGAGTTACCAGCCCTGACGCACAATCTTCAACGAAGGGATGCCCATTCACGCATGTCTGCATGCAGAAGACGCTCTAGCTGAGAATTGAACTGGACTAAAACATGAAAAACAGCAGGGTAAACTTCAATGTGAGAGGCTATTTAAGAACATTGTAATGTTCGTTTATTTATAAAACATATATATCACTACTTGGCTTTTTCACAATGTGATGTTAGTAGCACTAAGAGATGCAATTTCCAAGCAAAGTAATGTCTAGATGAAGAGTTCTGTAAAAAGTAACATGATATAGTTATTTATAATGTAACATTTCCTCATTCATACTAATTCCAGAAAATATGCTCTAGATAAGAAATATTTACAGTAGAGAAAACTCAGTCTTTACCACAATCAATATTTCAATTTTAACACTAATAGTTTTTATATTAAACTATGTGGTGTCTTGAATTTTGGAGAGGTTTTCATTTAGGAAATATCACTCCCAATGTAATTTGTATCAAATATAGTCTGCATATATTTAGTTGTGCCCAGCATTTTCACTATGTAAAATGATATCTCTTCCAGTAAAATAAACAAGCCAAAAGCCTCATTTTGATTGAAGAAGTCTTGTGTTTATTTTTATTATAAGAGTTGTTTACTGGCTTGGAGAGCTGCTTGCCTTGTGGTGGGTGCCATACTGCAGTTAAGATAAGGGGTACACAAGTTTGGAAAAAAACATATGGTTCAGCATCTTTTGATCACAGCTGCTGAGATGGACCTGAGAGAGCAGAAAGCCAGCAGAGTAGCTTTCTAAAAATAATTTTCATTTTAATACTGGGATTAGCATCTATGGGGGTGGCATTGTAAGATTTAAGTACCAGTGCAGCACTACTGAACTGTGCTTGTGTGAGAAGGAGGAAATAAGATGAAAGAGAAAGAAAGATGGCTTAGAAAATGTCACAAGAAAATTATAGTGAGACATGAGGATAAGATGCTTCATACTGTGTAAATGACATAAGGTGTCAGGTATTAAGAAAGGTGACAGTACACAATGGAAAGTAAATGTTTTTTCAATTAATATTTTTCACCATTGACATAACAATATATGTATTTACTCACAAATTGCTTAGGCAGTACATACTTCAGGACAACAAGAGAATAAAAACAGTAATGTCCATCTATTTCTTGCACCTTTCTCAATGAGAAACTGTATTGGTTCCTGTAGAAATACCCTTGGAGTAACTTGTATCAGATAAAACAGAGCCATTAAATTGCCCAGGGTATTGTTCTTCATAGCTTTTATATGACACCCCCTCACACACACACACACACACACACACACACACACACACACACACACACACACACACACACACACACACTGCAATTCAGTTAAATATAGCCATCACAATATGCATGTCTATCTTTTACATCATTCACTTATTTCATGTATATCATATTCCCCAAGGGAGCATTAGTAACAGATATTAACCTCCTTTGTCAAATTAGAGAGAGGCAGGTACATCATGTGATTAAACAAAAGTGTTATTATAGCTAAGTCTTGCATCTGCCAGTGTTTTTCCTCCTTAGACTATGTAAACAAACAATTTTAAACTACACTATGGTGGTCAGCATCACAAGGCAATTCATTCTCCAAAAAGGCAAACATGACATTATGAAATGTATTCTACAACATATCTATAGGAAGGCCCTTCTATAATAGGTGAGCAAAATATGGCTTGTTCCCTGCACCTGTCCTTCACTTATACCATCACCATGAACTAACTACAGCTCACAGTTGTAACAGGCATTTAACCTGTTTCAGAAAGCACTGGCTTAAATTAAGTTTAAGAATTTTTTCAAAGAGCACAGCAGAACAGAAAGTCATGACGACACAGAAAGAAAAAGTCCATACTACGACCTAATGACCTGAGTTCACATAGCAGCTTGGGCACTGGAAGAGTCTTTCAAGGGAGGATGGAAATAAATGTAATATGCTAGTTTCTTCATCTTGGCAGGAGCGGAGGTAGGTTTTAGTTTGCTAAACTGTTTCAGTGTAAGTGCAAGCTTGCATGATGGTACTTTGGACTAGGAGGATATAAGCCTGCCACTCCCAAGCTGTGTGAAGGAGTACATGTGGATAAGCTGAGGAACATAGGAGGTCCCTACAGTGATGAAGATGGGTTATGGGCTATACAGATACCCTCAGTTGCCTGGATGGCAACAAAGGCATTTGCAACTCTCATGACTGTTTGGATGAATCACCTCCATATGATTCTCACCCCTTTGCTATACTAGGTATATCCCTAGAATAGGCTGAGTCTAGCTTGTGGAGGCTTCATGGTCAGTAAAAACAGGGACAAAAAGATACAGAAAAAAAGTCTTGTCCAGCTCTTAGTAAAGAATGTGGTCAGTGTGGACAACCTACACATTTTTCATAGGTATGAAAGCTGAGAAAAAGAGGGGCAGAAAATGATTTGCACATGAGTAATGCAAATAAAACTGATGATTGTGTAGTCAGTTCTCTGACTGATCCACATGAAGAAAATCAGATAACCCGTTTATGAATATATCTGATGAGTGTGTGTTGAGACTGTATGTACTGCTTCCTTAATGGGCACAGAAATGCATCAGTCTCATCAATGAATGATCACTGGTCTGAGGGAGGTTCATTTAGTTTAAATCTGATCCAGATTAGAATACAATATCATAACTGAAAATGCATTCAAACTACTGGGCTTGAGAAGCTAGTGCCAAGAGTCAAAGCTTCATTACTACTTATTTTAGTCATAGACTGAAACCACTTGGCCAAATTGAGCTGAATTGTGTGTATAAAAACAAAGTCTACAATTAATTGTTTGAAAGTATGTCAATATAGCAAGTGAATATATTGAGAAGGCCTGCTTATGCCCAACTAGCCATGATAAAGTGAATTCATAAGAGCAACACTAATGACGGCTGTTGTACATGATGAAAATCTGTTTAAACTATGAATTAAAGTATCAGCTAATTTTTTTCAGTTTATCTGTGTTGACTATTACCATAGTATCCTGAAGTAATCAAACTGAGAAATACATATTCAGAATTAGTCAGCACACTTAGGAAATCCATTGTTTTACACTATGGCAATATTCTTCTGTATGCATTGGTCCCACAGATTCCATTTATTTCTACATAGTTTGCTCCTTCCATTTTTTAAAATATCTCATCTCTAATTCTTTTATTTCTTTTACAACATTCAGTACTTTTATTACAGTTGATTTTGTTTTTAATTTCCCTTTTCTAGTAATTGCTTTTTTGGCAGCTAACAGAATTTAACTTGGTAGGGATTTATTACATCTAGGCAATTAAGTTACTACATCCCAGCTCAAAAGAATCATTACCTTAGTTAAAATAATTTGCTTCCCCAACATTTCTAGAAAGTACTCTGTGAAGAATTTTTAAAATTTATCAACTTGATGCAGTCTCATAAAACATGCACCATCACACAACACTGGTACAAACACCAGAATTACTGAAAGCATTTTTATAGCATAATCTATTCATTGTATTAGGAATTATGGTATTATTAATCAAAAAGCTGCCATATTCATAAACAAGGATACAGCTAGAACCCTAACTACTTAAACTTTTACAATGTCTCTATTGTGCTGCCATCAGGTATGTACACATTCCATTCATCCTTGCATATTAAGTTTACAACAACATAGGTTCATATGTAGGTACTAGGCTATTGGCCCTAGGGCCAATATAAGCCTAGCCAAAAAGGTACCATGGCTTTCACCACCCAAGAAAATTATTTTTTTGTGCCCCTGTCGAGCAGAGCCCCAGAGGTGATCCCAGGGGTGAATTTCCTATTTCCCATCCAATCATCAAGATTTTTCTTGAAGAGTGCTAATGAGGAGCTTTGTTTGATATAGATAGGTAGTTTGTTCAAGAGTATGGGAAGTCTCTGGGACAGGAATCTATTCCTCCAGCATGTTCTGTTTATTGTGGTGACAAGGTTTAGGTCTCTAGAGCGTGTAGCTCAGAGGGATTGGGATTTCTTTAAGTGGAGCATGTTCAACAGCTCTGGGTTTGACATGGATTTGTATGTTAGGCAAAGATCGCCTCTGAGTAGGTGATATGCGACAGAGTAAAGCTGGAGTTTTTTGAGATGGTCTGCGTAGGGCATCTGTTTGAGGCCAGTAATCCTTTTTGTGAGGTATTTCTGTGGCCTTTCCAATTGTTGTAGATGTCTTGTGAGGTACATAGCAAAAGGGGCATTGTACTCTATAATGGGTCTAATGAGTGATGAGTAGAGGGGAACAATGACCTCTTTTTTCCTGGATGAGATACCTTTTTTGATGAGGTGTGCCATGTAGAAGGATTTCCTGACTACTGCGGCGATGTGATTATCAAAGGAAAGACTACTGTCCACCTGTATCCCAAGGTCTCTTATCACATTTTCAGTGTTAAATAGACTACTACCAATGTGGTAGCTCATGGGTACAGAGTTTTTTATGAAAGGGGATGACAATGCACTTTTTGGCATTGAGCTTGAGGCCATGGCTTTGACACCAAGCATCCATCCCCGTGAGGCCCATTTGTAGGATGTCCACATCATTAGGAGTTTCGATTATGTCTCCTAGTTTGCAGTCATCTGCGAACTTCATTAGCCAAAGACCTTCTGTGTTATCCTGTACTTCAGAAAAGTAGATACCAAACAGGAGAGGACCCAGGACTGAACCCTGTGGTACTCCACTTCTCACTGGTCTGAAGTCGGATTTGGAGTCTGCTACTTTCACAGTGTGGATTCTGTCAGTGAGCCAGTTGGTAAGCCATCTTGTGACATTTATTTATTTTTATTTATTTATTTATTTCAGTTTGATTACCGGGGAAGTCCACTGGGCCACGAGGTACCCATTTTCAGTGGAGGCCCGGGGAGAAAAGCTCCAAAGGTAGTACAATCAAGGTTACAAATGAAAGATAAAAATATAATAGAGGTACAGTAGAAGTGTCTCGTATTAATTATACATAGTAAGAACAGTGTGACAAACTAAAAAAAATGTTTTAAAGTTCTAAAAATGTTCTAAAAACAATCTAAAAGATTCTAAAGAAAAAATGTTCTAAAAATGATCTAGAATTTTTTTTTTTTTTTTTTTTTGTGCAATGTTGTCCTCTGTACAGTCAACTGAGAGGTAGGTTAGACATTTTGGGAGTTAGAAATGAAATCAGAGAGCAGATATGAGAGAGGGTAATTTATGTAGGATGAAAGCAAGAACATTTCAATTTGGATGATAGGTATGAGTGGAGTTGGGTCTTGAAAAATTCCATGTTAGGTATAGTCCTAAGTGAAGGAGGCAGAGAGTTCCATTTTTTGCCAAGAGAGTAGGATAGTAGTAGCTGGCCAGCAGAATGTTTTGGTCTGTGAATGGAGATTAGGTTTTGGTGTTCTGATCTCAATGATCGGCTAGGGATGTAAGGGGGAAGGATGTTGGATAAAGCAGGGCATTTTTCAGGGTAGAATATTAATTTATGAGTGGTTGTTAGCTGGAGATAGTCGCGGTGGTTAGGGAGCTCTAACCAGTTTAGAGATTGAAGGGTAAGGCAATGGTGGGTTGAGGTTTTGGATTTAGTGGCGAATTTAGAGATTTTATTATAGCAAGCTTCAAGTTTAGAGGTGAGGGATGCAGATAGATTAGTTAGTAGAGGGGGACCATAAAGGAGAGAGGGAAGGAGGTAGGAGGTAGCTAAGGTGTGCCTAGTGGAGTTTGAAAGAAATTGGTTGTTCCTGTAGAGCATGCCTAACTTTTGGTGGGGTTTTTTTTTTATGTTTTGTTGTATGTGGAGATCAAATTTGAGGTGCTCATCAATGGTAATGCCAAGGAGTTTTATGAAGGGACTACTTCTATGGGAGTATTGGTTTGGCTTAGGATGTTGAAAGTGTTTTTGTCAAAGGAGAAAGCCTTGGTAGGGGAAATAATTAGTATTTTAGATTTGTTGGAGTTGAGGAAAAGATGGTTATTGTGCATCCAGTTTTCTGTAGTGGAAAAAGCTTTTTGTGTTTTGGACAGAAGTTCGGAAAAATTGGGGGCGGCGCAAACTAAGGTAGAGTCATCAGTGTATTGGATGACTGTAGTGTCAGGGAGGGCAGAGTGAAGGTTATTTATGAAGATGTTGATGAGTATGGGACCGAGGATGGAACCCTGAGGAACTCCGGTAGGAGTAGGTAAGAAGGAAGAGGTACAGTCCTTCCATCTGACAGCTTGGAATCTATCAGAAAGGTAACTGGAGAACCAGGAAAGGGGAGAGATTAAGGTAGGAGAGGTGAGAGAGAAGGTGTGTATGGGATATGGTGTCAAAGGCTTTTGAAAGGTCTAATAGAACAGTGGATACAAGTAAACCAGAATTGCGGGCTTGATTAACTGTTTCTAAGAAGGAGAGTAGGGCAGTTATGGTGCTGTGGCCAGGGCGGAAGCCGTGTTGGGTGGGAGTAAGTAGCTGATTATGTGTTAAGTAGGGTAAAAGTTGGTGGTGGACGCATTTTTCTAGAATTTTAGATAAAGGAGAGAGTAGGGCTATGGGGCGGAAGTTAGAAATAGAGGTATTTTTACCTCCTTTGTGAAGTGGTAGAATGTAGGCAGAGCTCCAGAGTTTGGGTACATATGACTCTTTTAAGGATTGGTTGATCAGGATGCTAATAGGGAGAGCAATCCCTTCGGCTGTGTGTTTGAGGAAGGAGGGTGGAATGTTGTCAAGGGCATTAGAGCATGGCTTTAGTTTAGATAGCAGCTTTTTTATAATCATTGTGGAGACTGGTTTGAGATGGAACATAGAGGGGCTGTTATTTGGAGAGTCTAGGAAATTGGATGTACTGTTGTTGGGAAATGTTTTGGTTAGCTTAGTTATAGAATCAGTAAAGAAAGTGTTGAAGTGAGAACTTAGTTCTTTGTCGGATAAATTGGGGTCAGGGCAGGGGTTACTTCTTGACCCAGGATGGAGAAGAGAGTTAACAGATTTCCAGAAAAGTTTAGGGTTGTTATTATTATTGGTCTGAAATTTATTGTAGCAGTTTTTTTTGTCTGTGGAAATTAATTTTTTTACCTGGTTGTGGAGTTGGGTATAATGGAGCTTAGCAGAAGGAAGTTTAGTTTTCTGAAAAAGCTTCCAGGATTTGTCTCTAAGATGCGTGGTATGTTTAGTCTCTTTGGTCAGCCAAGGAGCAGAATTGGCTTTGATTCGTTTGTATCTTAGGGGGGCTAGGGAGTTAAGAGTATTGAGGAAGAAAGAGTTGAAATGCTCAAAAGCATTGTCAAGGGAGAGAGTGTTAAGGAATTACCAATTAATTTGCTTGAAAATGTTGGAGAAGTATGTGGGGTTGAAGTTGCTAAGGTTACGAGTTTGGATGTAGTTATGTTTGTATTGGGAGGTGTTGGCTGAACGATGAATGAAAGCAGGGAGATGGTCACTAAAGGAGTCAGGGATAGTGCCAGAGAGAAAGATTTTGTTTGGGTTGGAAACTAAAATCCAGTCTATGATAGAACCTGGGGGGTGGGTTTTGTTAGGTCGGGTTGTGGAGTGGATTACTTGGGAGAAGTTGAAGAGATTGATGTCTAAGGAGGAGGAAGGGGTGGTGATTTTGTTCCAGTCAATGTTGACGTCACCCAGAATAAAGGTTTCATATTTTATTTCAGATGAGGCCCAGTGGAGAATATTCTCACCTGGGGAGATGTATAAGCAGATGAAGCAGATATTTTTGTGTTTATTGAGTCGTAGGAGACTTGCAGTTAATTCAGTATTTTTGAATTGAGGGATTGGGATTTGGAGGGGGATAATGGAGAGAAGGTTAGAGTAGATTATGGCAGATCCACCACCTTTTTTGTTTAGTCGGTCAGTCCTAAGGATATTGAAGCCAGGAGGTAGGATTTCTGAATCAGAGATATGTGGTTTTAGCCAGGTTTCGGAGATGGCTAATATGTCTGGTTGGTTGTGACTGATCCAAGCATGGACATGGTGAATTTTGTTGTTAAGGCTCTGGGCATTGATAGTGAAGATCTTGAGGGTGTTTAGAGAGTTTGTGAAGAAGGAGGCTTAGGTGAGGAAATGTTGGTGGGGGAAGGAGAGAGAGGGATGTTAGTCCTGGGGTAGGGGCCAGGGTTGGGATGAATGTCTCCAGATAGGGCAAGGAAATTACAAGAGATGACTTTAAGCTTTTTAAGTCTGGAGTGGAGGAAGTTAAATGGGGTGAGTGGAGGTATGAGAGAGAAACTTTTGGTAGTGGTGGAGAGTAATTTGGGATGGAAAATGTGCAGAAGGTTTGTTTGGATAAGAGAGGGGGAAATGGAGTGGAAGTGAGAGAGTAGAAGAGGATGTAGGTGAGTGGAGGTGATTGAATGAGTAGAAGGTAGGTATTGCGGGGCTTTTAAGGTGTAAGAAGTAGTGTGATGGAGAGGAATTAGAAAGATGAGGAGACAGAAAGGGAGTCTGAGAGTAAAGAGGATTTGGGAGGGCATGTTTGGAGTGGGTGGGGTATGGAAGTGAGAAATTAAGAAAGGAGGGATGAATTAGTAGTGGAGAGAAAGGTAGAGGGGTGGAGGGGAGGTATAAAGGTTGAGTGGAGTGGGAGAGGGGAGGAGACAGTGGAAGGAGAAAGGGCAGGAGTAATAGTGGGTGGGGAGCTAAGAGGGGTGTAGACATTGGATAATTGAAGAAGGAAATTGAGGGAGGAGGGAAAGACTGTGATTGGTTATGGGAAATGGTGGGAGGAGATAGAGAGGTATAAATGTAGAGGTGCTGGGGGTGGGTGAGATTTGGGGGCAGGGTAGGGGAGCGGAGTGAGCCCGTAGGGCGAACTGAGCAGGAAGAGCCTGAGGAGGAGAAGTGAGGAGGACAATCAGTAAAGAGAGAGTATTCAGAAGGTAAGTTTAGCAGAGATAAGAATAGGTAAGGTAAGAGATGCAGGGAATGTGAGTGGGTAGTGAGATGTACAGAGAAGTGGAGTTAGAGTGTAGATGCAAGGAGAATACCTAGGTGAGAGGGAACAACTTCAGAGAAGGGATACCGTAGGGCTGTATATAAGGGAAGAGAGGCTAGGATACCTGGATAGTAGAGAGGGAAAGAGCAGGGGGTAGGATGTTAGAGGGCTGAAATAGGGGAGATAAGGGAGGAGAGGGTAAAGTAGAGGGGATGATAAAGAAGGTAGGGGAGTGCCACCTAGAGGCCAGGTAGTCAGAAACAGTGGAGATCCCAGGGGGAGAACAGGCAAGGGGAGAAAGGTAATGGAGGGTCAGGAGAGGGGGTAAGGAAATACGAGGAGAGCTACAAGTAGCAGAGAAGGGTATAGAGAATAAGGGGAGAACTAGTGGAGCAAGCAGTAAGAAGTGGTGGTAGTACAAGCAGTAGGGAGGGGAGGTAGTGGCTGCTGGCAGACTGGCAGGGAAATGTCAATGACCTAGTAGAAATCAACTTAATAGGGATTTATACCTAGTTTAGTGAGTTTATCTACAATTCCAGAGTGGGGGATGATGTCAAAAGCCTTGGCGAGATCTAGATAGGCTGTGTGAACCACCTTACCCTCGTGTACAGCTTTGGTGACTGCTTCAAAGAAGTCTATCAGGTTTAGGAGACATGATCTGTTTTTTACAAACTGGAACTGGGTGTGGTCCAGAGTTTGGAGATTACCAATGTCTTTGTGTATAAGATCCATGATGATATGTTCCATGGCCTTACAGACCAGGCTCATTAGTTCCCGGGGTCTGTGGTGGCTCCCCCTTTGTGAAATGGGATAACTGTCGCTGTGCGCCATTCAGTGGGCACAAAGCCTGAGGTGAGGCTATGATTGAACATGGTGCTTAGATGGGGTGCCAGTTCATTCTGCAGTTCATGTAGAACGCAGCCTGGGATGTTGTCAGGTTCCATGGATGCTGTGTTCTTGGCTTTGGAGAGTGTGATTTTTTACCTGTGCAGCCGTGATTACAGGAACTTTGCATTCTTCCGGAATAGAGATGGGCCCTTTAGGGGGTGAGAGGGGGGTAAAGTTAGCACTGAACCTATCTGCCAGGATGTTGGCAATACCAGTTGGTTCTGTGTATTTAGTGCCCCTGTGCTGTAACTCAGAGCAGATATGAGTGCTTCCATTGAGATTCTTGACATAGCTATAGAATGCTTTGTGGTTGTCTTTAGAATCAGTGGTGATTTTTTTTCGTAACTAGCTTTGGAGGATTTTATGAGGGATTTCATCTTCTTACTGAGGCTGACCAGGGAGTTCTTCCAATCATGGGATTTTACTTTTTTTTGCAACCGTTTCTTTCTTCTGTTGTAGAGTTTGTTTATGGCAGGGGACCAGCAGATTGGCTTCCTTTTTTTGGAGGATAGCATCTTGGTTCTGTTAGGGACAGCATGATCCATGCACTCGTGTAAGTGCTTATAAAGTGCATTTGTGTAGGATTCAGCAGTCGTACCTCTATTGGCTGTCTGCATAGGTGTCATGAAGTTTGCTACATCTGTCTTAAGAAGTGTGAAGTTGGCTTTGGAGAAATTTTTCATGGTGTTTTCCCTAATGATTGTTGGGGCCGGGATGTGGCTGTCTAGGGTGATTAGCTTGTGATTGGATCTGACCAATGAGGAATTGACCTCTGGTGTGGAACACTGGTTGCCCATGTTGGTAATGACCAGGTCTAGGATATTGCTGCCCCTGGTGGGGGTGTGGATAAGTTGATCCAAGGCATTGGAATTTATGAATTCCAGAAAACGTTGAGCAAAAGAGTTGGTACATGAGCAGTTTTCCCAGTTAATGGTGGGATAGTTGAAATCACCCATTATTAGGGTGTTGGGTTGTACCCTAATATTTTCCAGTGTATCAAGAAATGAGAAGTGGGAATCCTGGGGCATGGTGGGGGATCTGTAGCAAGTTACAATTTGAATTGCGGTCTTGCCCAGAGTTAGTTGCACTTGGTTAATCTCGGATGCATTATGCTGAGCAACTAGCCTGGAGGTGTGGATATCATTAATGAATATGGACACGCCTCCACCTTTAGTGTTTCGGTCCAGGTTAGGTGGCTGAAAGGTGTTGTATGAATTATAGCCTGGTAATGCAGGGGTACTTTCTTGAGCCTTGAACCAGGTCGCTGTCACTGCACAGATGTCGATGTTCTCCATTTTAAGGAGTGCCTCGAGTGAATGTATTTTGAGGTTTAGACATCTAGCATTGAGTAGTATTACCCTCAGATTTTGCTTGCTTGTACCTGTTAAGGTGGTGAATTTGCCATTTGAACCTTGCCTAAAAAAGGCACTATAGGGGTGGCAAGAGCCTTAGCCAGTATCTGGAATCCCAAGGGTGACAGGTTGCAGTTCACCACTGGCAAAGCATCATGGTCTATCGATCATAGGATCATAGGATCATAGGATCATAGGTAAGTACTAAGCTAACTGCCCTTGCGAGCCATTTTAAGCCTAGCCAATTATCCCTTGTGAGACTCAAACCCTGCACCTTGTGTTTGTAAGGCAAACACCTTAACCATTAGGCCACCCTCCCATCATGTCATCCCAGGCAGACAGACACTGGATCCCCTTAGAATTACACCAGAAGCTTAGCCAATTGTTGAAGTCAATCATTTTGTCCTTGTACTGTGATAGCATTCTGGGTGATGGCAGGATGCTACTCAGGGCTAGGGTCATACCTGCCTGGGCTACAAGATCAGAGACCTTCTCCATGTCTCTTTTCATGTACTCCAGGGAGGTACATCTCAGGTCATTCACACAAACATGGACAATGACAGAGTCATATTTGTACTTGTTGTGGAGTGACCTGAGTGCGTGCATTATGTGGTGGATCCTGGCACCCGACAGGCAGCTGACAGTAACTTTCTCCTTGTTTAGCCTGGTGAATGGAACATCAGTGTGCCTGACTATAGAGTCACCTATGACTAGGGTGTTGGGTACATTGTTAAGCCTTATGGGCTGTGGTTGAGTGGCACACTGAGTTTGTGGGCTATGTGTCATTTGGGTTGTGTTGGGGGTAGAGGTTGCTTGCGTTTCTGCTTTGGAGGTCTCTGTTGCTTGAGCAGATTTTTATTGAGAGCCTCCATGAATGTAGGTGTGTGTTTCTTGTTTCTATGTGTATGTTTTGATGGTGTAGGTTTTGAGGGACTATGTGATGAGTGTGGTGTGGTGCAAGTGTTTACCTTCTCCACTTGACTGTGTAGTCCAGTCTTGGGTGAAGAAAGCTTTGCTTCCAGTTTGGCTATATAAGTGCATCTCTCACAGGTTGTAGTGTTGGGTGGTAGGAGGAGAGGGTTGTCTTTGTACATGAGGCAATTGCTGCATTGCCCCAAAATCTCAGATTCATCAGGTAGACAGGAGAAAACATTGGGAGCTGACCCTTAGACATGCCTGAATAGGTGCTTATTTATTAAGTACTAAAAACTGTTTTCCTCTAGACAAGTGAGGAAAGTTGAGTGCTGTAGTAATGTGTAGCTTATTTAGTGCTTACAATGAGTTCTGAACAAATATTGAGCTCAAAGAAACAGATTTTAGTGCTAAAACTAAAAAACTGGCTAGTTCTAAGGGAAAATTTGAAGAGCGGACTTTATGGCACCAGGAATAGTTTAACCCTAGCTAAGTGGCGATGCATTAAGTTTGTGTGTGTGTGTGTGTGTGTGTGTGTGCGTGTGCGTGTGCGTGTGTGTGTGTGTGTGTATGTGTGTATATATATATATATATATGTGTGTGTATATATATATATATATATATATATATATATATATATATATATATTTTTTTTTTAATATAGCAGTAGCGAATGAGCAAACTGATTTAAAACAATTAACGAATAAAAAGCTAAAATCTGAGCCCCATTCCAGCAATCTTCAATCAGACAAGTTCTAACTAACCACTCCTGCCGCTAGGGTGCAGGGGAACCTTCTCCAAAAAAAGATGGTCTGTATTAGTGCTCAAGTTATACAAGCAAAGCTAGATTCAGCAGGTCTGAATTTAGTCTATGCTACAGCAAACAAGGTGTACCAATTTCAGAAAGAAACAGTTCAAATAAACAGGCACAATAAGCCTTTAACCAGAAACTCCCAGCTCAGAAGGGCAGAATCTACCTTCTCCTCCCACAAGAGTGCAGATCACACCTTCTTAATTTAAAATAACTGGGCCAAAGCCCAAGTGCTTAAACCTGAACTAATACACTTTTTTAGAATAACAGACACTAAGCCTTCAATCAACAACTCCCAGCTTAGAAGGATGTAAGCTACCTGTCCTGCCACAACAGTGCAGACCACAAACCTTCATAATGTAAAACAACTGGTCTGAAGCCCAAGTGCTTCAACCAAAGGCTTAGAATAGTTACAATTTAATCAGGCTACTAACAAGCAGGAATAAATGCAGCAGAATAAATTCAAATAAGTACTTTCAAGAACAAGCAGCAAAGGCAAAATAAAGTAATAAAGTACGAAGAAACACAAATACAGGAAAAGTAGATGAATAAAGTGCAATTCTTTATATAACAATAGAAAACGTACAAACTGATTTAAACAAATTACCCAATTAACCAGTTAAAAAACTCAAAACTGAGCCCTGTTCCAGCAGTCTTCAATCACACGAGTTCTTACTGCACAGTCCTGCCACTAGGGTGCAGGGAAACCTTCTCTAAAAGAGATGGCCTGGATTAGTGCTCAAGTTATACAAACAAAACTAGATTCAGGATGCCTGAATCTAGTCTATGCTACAGCAACCAAGGTACACCAATTTCAGAAAGAAACAGTTCAAATAAGCAGGCACAATAAGCCTTTAATCACAAATTCCCAGCTCAGAAGGGCAGAATCTAGCCTCTCCTCCATTAAGAGAAAAGGCCACAAACCTTCTTAATGAAAAATAACTGGCCTGAAGCCCAAGTGCTTTAACCAGAACTAATACACTTTTAGAATAACAGACACGGAGCCTTCAATCAGCAATTCCCAACTTAGAAGGATGTAAGCTACCTGTCTTGCCACAACAGTGCAGACCACAAACCTTCTTAAATTAAAACAACTGGTCTGGAGCCCAAGTGCTTAAACCAAAAGGCTTAGAGTAACAGTTACAATTTAATCAGGTTACTACCAAGCAGTAATAAATGAAGCAGAATAAATACAATTGAGTACTTTTAAGAAGAGGCAAAAGCAAAATAAAGTGCAATTTTTTATTTTTTATTTTTTGGTGTGGGACTTCGTGGTAATCTAAATGTGGAGGAACTCCAGTGCATCATTCTGTTTAACCAACGTAGAGGTATGCTTGTTATTTATGTAGATTGAGACACCTCTAACTTTAGTCTTTGTCTGTGCAGTTGCTGTTTTAAATGTGTGAAAGGCACTGAAGCCTTGCACTGGTAATGTATGTAAACAGAGGCATTACTTTATGCTCTGCTCTGCTGAGTTTCAAGGCCTTTTGTGTATATATTGCTGTTTGTAAAGATACAAAATGCAGTTTAAAGAGAAGTTAAAGATACGCTAAAAGAGTAACTTTGAAGTAATACATATATATCTACATTTGTGTGTACGTTTTCATGTATGACACAGTGCTAATAATAATACAACCTGTAATGCTGACATGGATAACTCTAATTGCTGCTACCCAGTGCATCTTAGTAATGCTATAAATGAGGTGTGGCCTCTCATCAGCAGAAATAACTTTCATTCTAACATAACTGCTGGCAGATGGTAGATGCTTTCTGTCATATGACAAGTAAATGATTTTGGCTTTACTGATGCAGATAGACTCAAAAAAGTCAATTTGTTCATGTACTGCTTGTTAGCTGTTTAGACTGTGAAGGAAAAGAAAGAAATATTGCTTTGTTGGGGTACTAAATTCACCAAATTTGAGGTACATTTTTGTGGGAAAAACACAGACTGGAAAAAATATTTGAGGGCAATCTTGCTCAGACAGACCAAGCCAGCATAATACTTCTGTACTACAAAGAATATGGAGAACCAATGCAGAAGTAAAGGCAATTATATATCAATGTGGCCAATGTGGCCTTCCATAAATCAGATTCTGTGCATACCTCTCAGCTGTCCAGATTTTTGCAGAATGTCCAGATTTTTGCCTCTTATTGTTTATCTGCTCCTCACAAAATTTGTGGTTTTCTGGGAAATTGCTGAGGAGGGAAGTCACTAAATAATGGAATGTGTTTGAGTTTCAGAGTTCATATAATTTACAAAATGCATGCTAATACAAATGTTGTTATTCTAACAACTTTTTAAGTTAATAAGGGAATATTTAAAATCTGTCAATATTTTTGGGCCTTCGTATCTCCATTAGTTTTGGATTTGTCTATAGTTTTCTCCTAAGAAGTTGTGAGGTATGATTCTGTGGGCTACCTCAACCTTCCACCTTTAGGCACCTCCTGTGATAGAATTTTTAGTGCTTCTTGCAGTATAATAACTGACAGAATTGTAATATTTGGTAGACATCATGCAATAAGTAAGTGAAAGGACAGGAACTTCGGTGCTTCCAGCTTTATCATTTTTTTACTTATAGACTGTGCAGTAGTGACAGGAAACCAGCCTATATAATTATCATTCTGGTTTTCTTTACACAGCAAAAGCAGTGCACTCCTAAAGAAATATACCTCTATCCTACATCTTCCTTTTTCGGAAGCAAATCTATTTATATGTATAGCTATATCTGTGTATATCATTTTGAAGATATGACACAGTGACATAGTTATATCACTGTATAAATTCATTTTATGATAATTATTTCATTATTTAAACATTGTCACTGAATTTACATTTTATGGTCATTATTTTATTATTTGAACATTGGCAATGAATTTCCAAAACTTTATATTTTAGTAATGACATTTTTGTTTCAACATTCAATAACAAGTATAATAGATACATCCAAGTATTTTACATTTTCTTCAAGGATTTGACTTTTCACTGTTTTTCATTTAATACCTGAACTGTCAGATTATTTAGCTGGCTTATTTAAGAGTCAACCATAAATGGAATATCCTGCAAATAATGCACATTATTTGGCATTGTTATTAGTTCTTCTGGATATTATGCTGTCATTACAGTCATCTCGATCATCTCTTGGAACACTTCCCTTGGGAAATCATCTCTCCCAGGGAACTACCACATTAACAAAACACTCCTGAGAGTTAACCCAGTTGTTCGGGATTTGGGAACTTATGTGGACAGTAACTTAACTTTTAATCAACATGTGCCCATTGTTGTAAGAAAGTCCTTCTATATTGCACCATTTATAAACAAGGGAATTGTGCCTAGATCTAGGATTGTCATTGTTCCCCTTTATTCAGCCCTCATTAGGCCAGTCATTAAATATAACACCCCCTTAGTCATGTATCTGTTCAGACCCGTGGACAAGAAAACATAAGAGGTAAGAGTTTTCATTTTGATTAACAAAAAGACATTTTATATATTTTTTTGAAAGTGTACAAGGTATGGAAAAGTTTTTTATTTTTTATGCGAGTATGAAAAATATAAAATAATAATCCATGGAAAGAATATGTAATTAAAGCATCTTTTTGAGAGATGAAAAAGAAAGTGCATATACAGTTTTGAATTGATTTGGAAAGAGAGATTTTAAAAGAAAATTAAAAAAATATACGTAAAGAACTAATAAACATTTCAAAAGTATTTGATAATAGGAGTTTATGGACTGGGGCATGGGATTGCAATGTTATTTTAAAAATGGAAATAGAAAAATTTTACACATTCCAAGTATTATAAATGTTAAAGGTAACAGGGGTGTTGTCAAATATTGAGGGCAACCAAAAACATGTTTTTTTTCTGGAAAAGAAGGTTAGCTAGTTATTAACTGTGATAAAAAGAAATGTTATATATGTTGCAAAACAGGACACAAAGCAAAGAAATGTGAACTTGAATGTTATAAATGTAAAAAAATGGAGCATATATAGATGGATTACAAAGAAAAAAGAATGTATTAAGTATTGTAAATCAGAGTAATAATAAAGAACAAATCAGAAATGAAGAAGAGATGCAAATAGATTAAACTTTAGAATTAATAAAGGAAATACTAAAAATGATGGAGTGGAATTAGAAAGAGAATTGGAAGCTATTGACAAAGAATATATAAGTTGGAAAGTGGTGAGAGGAAAAAGAATCTGTTGGTAAAAGAGTAAAGGATAGAAAAAGAAAATTTAAAGGCATTAATATAGAGGAAAAGAAGAAAAGGATAACAAATAATAGTTTAAAGAGAGTAGTATACTATCTTTTATATTAAGGAACAGGGAAATTAATATTTTAAGAATTATTTCAGTTAATATAAGTAATATGAAAAATATAAAAAGAAGGATAGGAATTTTAGAATTGTTTAAGAAATGTAATGTTGATATTATTTTGGATGATATAAGATTTCTGACATATAAAGAAGCTTATAGAGACAAAACATACCAGATGTTGAGATAATATGAAACAAGGGAATGAACAGTATTTAAGAATAGTAGCATTATGTAGAAGAGTAGTAAAAATTTTTGTTATTATATTAGTTAAAATGGGAAGATTAACAATTGTAGACTTAAGATGGCAAGAAAAGGTTTACAGAATCATTGCTATATATGCTTACGTGATATGTAATAAAAGGGAATATTTATTTCAGAAGATATTTGATTATGTAGTATGCATATTGTAATTGCATGAGACTTTAATCGTGATTTAAGGGGGAATAAAAAGAAAACAAAAATATGTAGAAACATACTGGTAGCCATGAGATGTGTAAAATTGGTTATATGGAATATAAAACCATGGACATATTAGAGGGGGTGATTTAAAATCTGAAATTATTTTATAATAACAGAAGGAATAAGTATAATGGAAGATGAAACTATTATAACATTTTTTTCACATCATTTGACAATATGGTTAGAAATATATCAAAACAAAGAATATATATAAATAGGAAAGGATATACAAAGAATAAATTAAAATGATTGGAATGAAAAAGGAAAGAAAATAACTATTCAATTATTGAAGGACCATATTACTATGAAAGCATTCTACAATAGTTGGCCTGAATGGTGGGTTGCTTTTAAAAGAAAATATAAAAGTAGTTATTTACAGTGGCAGAATAAGGAAAGATAGAAAAAAAAGCAAGAATGTGTTAAAACATATAAAGACATGTTAGAGAATTTAAAGAATAATAGTAGAGAATATTATGAAAGAGCAAAAGAGATTTACAAGAGAAATCATGATAAAATTAAGGAATTATTACATAAAGATATTTTAAGGTAGAAATGAAGAGGCATCACTATATTTATGCAAGTTAGTGAAGGAGGATAGTAGTGTGATGAGATAAATGAAAGATAAAGGACATGGAAAAAATGTTTAGTAAGAAAAAGGGACAAAGTGTAAGGATATGGGAAGTAAAAAGATCTCTGACCAAATTAATATAGAATTTGAAAAAGAGATTATACTCTATGAATTAGTAAATGCATTTAAACAATTAAATATAGAATTAGCAGCTGGTCCAGATGGAACTGGATTTGAAATGTTTAAAAATCTAGAAGAATGGCAGAAAAAGTATTTATTATGTGTGTTTAATGAATGGATGAATGAAGGTTTAAATCATAAAGAATTGTGTAGTGGGATATTGCAATGCATATGGCAAAAAAGAGAATATTGGAGACCAATAGATTTAAATAATTCAGATTATAAGATATTAATGAAAATAATACAGAAAGGATTTGAGAACAGCATATAGGATATGAAAGAAAAATGATGTCCAGAGCTATTAATGATAGTGAGAGAAATAGTGGATGATATTGCAAAAAGAAAAGAAGATACAAAACTTATGGTAGGTGATATTAATAAAGCATTTTATTCAATATGACATGATATGTTGTGGGAAATAATGGAAATGTACAATATTAGCTATAAAATTAAGGAAGTGTATACAACAGCATATTACAATAATAAAGTAAAAATCTTAATGAATGGTTGGTTAAGTAAAGAAATAGACATAAATAATCACATAAGATAAGGAGTATTTTATTTGCCTTATTATGGATGCAATAGTCAGGGAAATTAACCCAAAAATGAAGAACGTAAAGTTTCTAATTCATAAGGATGTGGAGATCCCAGTTATGATGTCATATACAGATAATATTATTATAACTACTCAAAAATAGCATGGATAATGGAAGTTATAATTTACTTAGTTGATTGTTTAAAGGAAACAGGTATGGCCTTATAAAGAGGAAAATTAAAGGAAATGGAGAAAATAAAAATAAGATGTATACAATTCTCAATGAAAGTAATATCTGTTTGATAAAGAAGGCAGTAGAAAGGAAGGTGATATAATATTAAAGGAATTAAGATATATTTGTGTGATATGGAAAATGTACAGATTAGCTTATAAGAATAACACGTCTGATTAATTCATTATTAATAAGTAAGACATCATATTTATCAAGTGTTGCTATGATTCCTAGAAGGTATGAGAAATCTCTGATAGAGATATTTTTCTTATTTATATTGGGATCTAGATTATACATGAGGAAAGAAGGAATATTAGGTATGTTGAATCTAATATTATATGCTGTATCATTACATTTGCATAATGTTTTGAAATAGATAAATGAAAAAAAGTGAATTTAGTAACAAGAGTATTCAAATGTAAGTATGAAGATTTGTAATAAATAATAAGACATAATAATAGTGTAAAAATGTTATAACAAAGAAACAGAGAATTACCAATAAAAGATAAAATTGTGAAAAATAAAGGCTGATGAAATGTAATGATACAGAAAAACATGGTATAAAATAATATGAGAAGATATTATTGTGTTAATCCATTGGAAAATATTCCACAAGTAAAGATCAAATCAATTAAAGAAAGTGTAGTCATCATGTTGAATGCCAAGATTTTTTATGGAGAATAAGAATAAAAAATACCAGTAAAAGCAAATAAGCCCTACAAAAAGAAAACAAAAGTGAAAGAATAGGTATGCACTGTGGTAAAGAAGAAACAACAGAACATGCTTTTTTGAAATGTAAGAGAGTTAAAAAATTATGCAACAAATTTAATAATAATCGTATAAATATGGATATAATTAAATATTACTATTATGAGAATATAACGAAATAATCAACACTGGATTTGGTTAATAAAGTGCCTTATGTAACATGGGTATTATGGAATGAGAGGATAAGTGAAATTATATTTAATGGATGTTGGACATTGTCATTAATATTAAAAAAAAAGTAGATTATGGTTATGGAAAAATGAGTGGGGGTTGAAGTAAGAAGTATGTACATATGAACAATAGTTTGATGCGATCAATTGTATAAACTTGTAAATATGTATATAATGTAAGAAGATATGAATAAAGGTCCCCTACTCTTTTCAGCAGGTGTCTTGAGATCTTTTACATCCAGCTGAGCTACCACCAATTCAAACAGATAAGGCTTCCTGTTGTACCACTGACACTGCTAGGTAAGCATCTTCATAATAGTTTCTATTAATAGTACACTGTAATGTTTTTAGCGAGTGTTTAATAGTCCACATGGTTCTTCTTGTTAGACCATTAGGCATAGAATAAATATCACTGTATGTTATAGGTTAAAATGTCTACTGTTCTTCCATGCTGGCGTTCTGGGATCCATTATCTAGCACAATCCTATATAATCTGTGTCTGAAAATTCCATTCATAGAGAATATAGCTTTCAATACATTTATTGTATTTTTACTCATTTCTGCTTGTAGTGTCTTTCAACTTTACAGCCTCCAAAAACTTGATATAGTAATCAACAAAGTTCAAATATACAAATTCTTGCCACTGAAACAAATCAGTTTAAGTATTACCCCATGTTGCTCCTTGGTAGGACAACATAACTTTTCTTGGATTAATCTTAAGATATGCCTAAACACTATACATATTTGAAACTCTTGCTTTACCTGTGCTGACATTTCATGCCAAAATAAGATATCTCAAGTCCTTTCTTTTCATTTTATAATGCTTAGACATGATTTATGAATTTTGACAGCATTTTTTCAAAATGATCCAAAACATTCCAATTGAACACCATTATTCTTTTAACATTTTACATTGCTTACATGCATAGAGCATTGCGCATTATATCTTGACAATTTGTATAAACTGTATGTGCCTTTTCCTTATGTCTTGGTCGAAAAGCAGTCAGAGGACTTAACATCAAACAAATTGTAAATAAGAATAAAGTACCATCATGTAGTAACATATTTTTAGAAAACGCAAGATATTTCTTTTTTAAATAATATCATTAAAATAACAATAAATCATGTTTGGGTGTGGGTAATGCATGTTTATCCATAGGTGATACTGACTGGTCATGAGGGTGAATTTTTGTTGAGTAATACTAAAGTTTATTTCTGAGTCAAAACTGCAGTCCTTTGGTAACCAGATTCTGTTTCTGAAAAAACCCATTTTACTGTGTTCTAAGACAGCATTTCATGATAAAATGAATCTGAAACAGATCAAAACATGTACCAAGTTTCAGATTCTCCACCACAATGAAACAATCATCCTTGATATATTTTTATCTAATGCTCTGCAACACTGTATAGATTTCTTTCAGTTTCAGATATAACATATCAGACTTAAATACTCTTGTAAATGTTCAGTTGAGGTTTGATTGTTTATGTGTAGGTACTCAATTCATACAACAGCAGTATGTTTTGGCTTGAGTGTTATATTGTTTATGATATTCTCCGAGATTGCAGCCTACCAGTAAGAAAGCAAAGTGTCTTTTCATCATCTACTGCTGTTCTCTCTTTCCTTAGGTTTAGTCTTCTTAGAGTGAGAATAATATAATAAAGTTTGGGAATGCTTTTTTGTTATTTTTCTTTTTCTTCCATTTGCTCATAAACTTAACTTCTCAAGTGGATGTGTTATAAGCACATGTGCACCTGGGGTTTGAGCTTTGAGCTATGTTTTCTGTGCATTTCTGAACTGAGGTGAATGATTTTGAGAACACTTTTCAAATTCAGTCCTTCTTCCATTGAAGTCTTAAGGAAAAAAGGTTGCATTCTTAATTATTTTAAATGTAAAATTACAATAGAATGGGGAAATGATGCACTATCTTCCTTCAAATGGGACTTGGATAATTAGATGTGTATTAATAAATTCACAAACAAATTGCCCTAGGCCCCATCATGAAGGGGAATACAGTCTAGGCTGGGAAGTGGTAAGGAAGTAATGGTCGCAAGGCTCAGAAGTCTTGAACTTCCAAGGATTCCTATAATAATGGGATACAACTGTAATATGAAAGCAGTATGAAACAAATCTGTCTTCAAACCTGTAAAACTATTCTACTCTTCTGAAAAATGAAATGTCAGTGTCACATAAAACAGAGCTTTGTGAATCTGAAGAGCTGAAAAATCTGAAATACTGTAAAATATTGATTGAGATTTTGTGTTGTTCAGACTAGAGAAAAAGTAAACAAACTCTAAAAAGAAAGAAACATGTCTTCATTAAATGACAATGTGCTGAAGTCCAGAGTGCAAACCAAACAAATTACTACAGTTTGAAGTGTTTCCTGCCAATATCCATCAGTCTCTAAGAGGAAAAAAACAGCATTTTAGTAGATTATGGAACTCCCAGCTATAACATACAATATAAATTAACTTTCTTAGTCATGTTCATAGCATGCTAATTAATGTATTGCTACCACAAGACATAAATCACAGCATGCACGCACATCATTTAACTTTTTAGTTGTACATGTAATGTAGCATGTTTACTATGTTCTTGAAATATGTGCAAAGCATTTGTTATGAATGGGATGAGAATGACAGCTAAATGTAAATTATTGAGTGATGTTAAGTGATTTCTATTTTTATGCTGACTTCTGAACATTTGCGAGAAACATTTTGGTTTTCCAAACTGGAGCTGCTCTCCTACAAGTAGCACACAGAAGTAGGTGTTTTAGGACCTCTGGCCTGAAACTGATTCTCTAAGAACATGTTTAGCTCATGGCTTTGTTATGCTTACTGATATACCACCATTTCAGTGTCAACACACTGAGTAGTTTATCAGTGATGGCATTCTGAATGTCACAATTATTCAAACTTCTATCATTGACTGGAGAGCATGAATGAACTTCAGAAATTTAACTACAAATTATAACTCATAAGTCAGCATGACAGTTTCACCACAGGTCAAAACTGCTCTGTGGATCTGGAGTATTTAAAAGGAAAACTCGACTGTATTTTTAAAATAAACTTAAAATACTCCACCGCCTTATAGTTCATTACCCCACTCAATACCTTAGTGATGTAACTATTTAGAACACGTACTTGGTATATGAAATAAACTACAACTGCAGTTCTTGCATGATCATAATGCACTACCACTAAAATTCCCTGTCCAGTCACTGCACTATCCTCCATCCAATACCCTTTTTGAGGTGAAAACAATATTGTGTTTCAAAAAAAGAAACAGAGCACAAAATACTCTCTGTCCATCCAGTGCAGTTCGCCAGCCTTACTAACTAGGCTTAATCAGAAATAATCAGGACAGCCTGAAAATGTTTACGAGGCACTAACCATAGTTCACTTTTGATCATGCTCCCCAAAAACCCTGAAAAGGGAGAATGCATAGGATTACTATCGCGGCTGAGCAGCATATGTTCCCAGACTAAATACAAGACTAAATAGTCCTCCAGTTTTAATATTCCTTATAAATATAAATAAAAATAGTCCATCATCATTTATCGTATATTCTTCAAAATTCTGATTGTAGACCTACTAACTAGCACTTCCAGCCTCAGGATTAACCTTCTGTAAACCTGCACTATGACATTCCATGAACCAGTGTTCTTCGTCTCTCTTTAACAGCTTAATTGTTACTGAGAAAAATGCATTTTGTGCTATCTTTGAGACTTGAGCAAGAAACATGCCATGACTTCATAATGTCTTAACATTTTGCTGAAAGCTTTCAGTGAAAATGCATTTATTCCCATCTTATAATTTAATTCACTGTAATTGTTCTGTTTTGTTCAAAAATATCATTTTGCACTGTGACCGTGAAACCACCTTTTAAAATGAAATTGCACAATAGCACCTCAGAGTGCATGATATAAAGCCTTAAGATAGTTGCTCTTACGGTTTTATCCAAAAATGCTGTAAATGTCAGGGTTATGAGTCTTATTCTAATGTGGTTAATATTTCACTGTAACTCTATTCAGGTTCAGCATACTTACATTAAATCTGCAACATGGCATTATTATTTTACACATTTCTATCCCAAAATGTAACGTCACATAAGAGACTCAAAAAATAAGCAGTGAGTACAAAAATCACCCCCTGAGATGAAACTGCATGCTGACACCTCTGATTTCACAATGTGGACTCTAAAATATGTTAAAAGGTTTTCTCCCAAACTATTAACTACTAAACCCATAATTATGCATTTAAAATTGCGAACATTTCATTATAACTATGTTGAAATTTAACATTTCATACCAAATCTATAAAATGTTATCTTTGAGACAAGAGTTCATTATGAAATATTTCACTGCTGTACATTTCCATCTCAAAAGGTGGTTTTGGACAGTATTTATTTGTTTAACATTTGTTAACCTGGAAAGTCCGACTTGGAATGAAGCCAATTTTCAGTGGAGGCCTGGTGAAAAACATCCCAGATGCAAGTCTTTGTAATGTGGGAGGAAACCAGATCACCAGGAGAAAACCCACTTGAATGCAGGGAGGACATGCAGACTCTGCACAGAAGGCACTCCAGTCAAGAATTGAACCAGAAAACCTCTTGCTGGGATGCAACAATGCTACCGCTGCAGCACTGTGCCATCCAATGTGAATAAATGTGCAAAAAAGCTGAATTCATCTTTTTCAGATGAAATTGCCAAGAAAACCTTCATCGTTATAATGAAGTCCCATTAGAAAAGAATTTTGAAAGCTTTGCCACTACGATTTGTCCTATTCAGTTCCTGAATTCATTTTAATTACTCATCATCCAGGGTCTGCCTAATTCCACCTTCCAAATTCAAGCTTAATTTTCATTATCATGGCCAGTCTTCCAACTGCTCAAATTCATATCAATTGGACTTACTTCCAGGGTTACCATTTGCCACCTCCCAATTTATATTTGTTTTTTATCCTTTAAAGGTGATACTGTGATCAGTGTTTGGTGCTGATGCCACACATCTTCAGGGTCTGAGAGTTGCTCTTGTTCTTCTGTTACTGTCAGTGCATTTTTTATGTTCTCCTTCTGTTTAGGTATTTTCTTTGAGTACAACTCTCTTGAATTTGCATCCATTCTGTGAAAATCTGGACAGCTGAGAGGTATGACCAAGTCTCTTTCATGCCTGTGGAATCTGTGCAAGGATATGCACATGATGACATTTACTTTTTAATAAAATCCATATTTTATAAGACATTTATTTGGAGGAATAATATATACAATGTTTATGTTTATAGCAAGCTGATAAAATAATCATTTGCATCCCTAAATCTCAAGAAAAGCTACATGTGGAGGTAATATTTATTTATGTTTGTTGGCCTGGCTAGTGGACTGGTAAAGGACCCTTTTCAGGCACTTCCCAGGCTGACTTGCAAACAACATATATGCAGCAGTTGCCCAGCAGATGCATTGCATGTAGTTATTTACATAGTAATCAGACAAAATAGATAAACTTTGTACTGTAGAAAGAAATTAACAGCATAAAGTATCACAACAAAGTAGGCTAATGAGATAATGCAAACAGATCAAGTTTTGAGTAAAGAGCTGAAGTAACACAATAAGAATCACATATATAGTTTTAATGTTGTTGTTGCTGTTGTTGTGTCTTTCGGCTTTTTCCCGGTTAGGGGTCGCCACAGCGGAACTCCGGTCTGCTAATGATTGGCAGTAGATTTTTACGTGCCGAGTTGTCAGCCCTGACGCACAACCTTCAACGAAGGTACGCCCATTCACGCATGTCTCCACACAGAAGATGCTAGCTGAGAGTCGAACAGGACAACGTCTGACTGTGAGGCGACAACGCTACCGCAGCACCACCACTGCAGTACATATATAGTATTAATACAATGTTACAATCAGTGAGGCTCATAGTTAATCCTAAAGTGTAGATATGCAACAAGCCACAAAATGTGCAATATCAGCAATGCTACAGACATATGCCAGCATCTCTGAAGCATGTGCATTCATTTTCTGTCTGTAGGTATGGTTTATTTTTCTTTCTTTTTTAAGTAACAGATCTGAGGATTCCATTAAGCATGTGCTAGCTTGAGAAAAAAATTTCAAAGATGGAAGGGATTATTTACATCTATCTAGCTTGACAATATCATTGCTTTATAATGTGTAGGAGGATTCATGTAATATTAATTTGTTAAACAGTGGTGAGCAGTAAAGATCATTTAGAAGTTTGTAGGTAAGGGAGATCATAAGAAGATGGATCAGATAGGAGGGCAATTGATTTTATTAACAATAGTGCACTGGTACTATGTAGGGCAACCTAGATGAATGAACCTCAGAATATTATTTTCAGCTACTTGAAGGGCAGATGTCCTTTGCCCTGACAGGGGAACATTAACAGGCAGAACATACTCATGCCTGGGGAGAAGCATATTAATAGCAGTGGCTTGATTTGCTTTATGAGTGAGTAAACTGGAGAATTTATATGTCACATTTAGTTGTGTACAAACCTTTGGGATAGTGGAGTTGATGTGAGCATTAAAACCTCTGTGTGATACTATGTGCTACTGTGTTGCTACGTGCAACTACTAATACCCCTAGATATCTTTGTTGAGTGTAGAAGGGCAGGAAGCACCCTGAGAGGTTTTAATTAGTAGGACTCTGAATGTTATAAAGTCATCTGGCTGTTTGAAAGATGACAACTGCAGACTTAATGGTATTGACTATGAGTTGATTTCTAGCAAACCAGGTAATGAGAAGTCCTTTTTCAGCAGGCAGAAAGATGTGATTTGTGGGCACATGCAAGAACTATGTCATCTGCATTAAGGATGTTTTTAGGCAAGGTGAATCCCATGGTATATTGTTTCTAAATAGTGAGAAGAGAAGGAGACCTAACACCAAACCTTGGGGAACTCATAATGTTAGAGAAGCGGATAAAAATGGTTATTTTACCAGACATGGCAAAAGTTTTATTGAAGAAGTAATTATACAACTATACAGAAACCTCTTAAGAGAAACCTAACTCTACTATTTTTTTTAGCAGAAGGTTATGATTTACAATTACAATGGCTCAAGAAAGATAGCCCCAGTCAAAAGACCTTTCTCCATGTTAAAGTAAATTTCTGAGGTATAACAGGTTTTGAGGATATATTATTTAGTATTATTATATTAGTACATATTTCTATTTGTGTGTGTGTGTGTGTGTGTCTTTCGGCTTTTCCCGGTTAGGGGTCGCCACAGCGGAACTCCGGTCCGCTAATGATTGGCAGTAGAGTTTTACATGCTGGCTTGCCGGGCCTAACGCACAACCTTCAACGAAGGAACGCCCATTCACGCATGTCGTCACACAGTAGACGCTTTAACTGAGAATCGAACGGGCAACGTCTAACTGTGAGGCGACAACGCTACCGCAGCACCACCACCGCATACTCAATAATTTTATTATGTGCAGAGTTTTACTTATGGCATATTTCAGTGTTCCACATTTGTCTTACTGCTTGATCAATCATCTCCAGTGTCTACTGCTTTATATATTATGTCTTCTCTGTCTCTCTTTCCTTCTTTCCTTATTATTTTGATGCAGTCCTTTACACCCAAAGACAAATACTTGCTTTCTTTTGCTCTTACATATTATATATATATATATATATATATATATATATATATATATATATATATATATAGATATACACACACACACACACACACACACACACACACACACACACACACACACACACACAGTCCATTATATGCATGTGTACACATCAGATGTTTGCTTGTGATCAAATGAATGAACAAACACAGAGTTAAGGACTTCGAAATGTGTTTCATCTGACTGCTGTGAGAACTATGCAGTGCAACGCATTGAACCCACATGCCCTCCAAACCTCTTAGTTCAAGGATCAGAAGATAAGATCCCAAATCAAGAACAGATTTTGTCAGTTACCAAAGAAGATTAAGCATATGAGCTGTTAATGAGCTACTTCACATAATTAAGGGTATAGGGTTTGATTCCTTCCACCTTTACTTTCATACTGTATGACTCTAAGTAAGTCATGTAATCAGGCTCTTTGGTTGCCTTAGGAAAAGGAACAGTTAGGTCCAGTGGGCTTAACTGGTTAACATAGCATAACAGAGCCACGAGGTGCAGAGTTAACAGTGAAGGCAAACTAAGTGAACCGAAGGCAAAAAAGGTCCAGAAACAAACTAAAGGTAATAAAAACTTGCACAAACAATTTATTTTATAAAAAAGATAAAACAGAGAATTACAAGGCCACAAAATGCATTACTAAGCAAACAAATAGCACAAAAACATATATTAAGCAAATGAAAAGCATAAAAAGTTTATTAATTAAGCAAAATGTTCGAAATTAAGATACTTGATAAAACAAGCATATTTCTTTGTTTCACTTGAAAGAAAGTTACTGTTTGTCGTTTTTGCATTTAAGTTACCTGTAACACATTGCATTTAAGTTACCTGTAACACATTGCATTTAAGTTACCTGTAACACATTGCATTTAAGTTACCTGTAACACATTGCATTTAAGTTACCTGTAACACATTGCATTTAAGTTACCTGTAACACATTGCATTTAAGTTACCTGTAACACATTGCATTTAAGTTACCTGTAACACATTGCATTTAAGTTACCTGTAACACATTGCATTTAAGTTACCTGTAACACATTGCATTTAAGTTACCTGTAACACATTGCATTTAAGTTACCTAGCACTTGCTTACTAAGTCAGCACTAAAAAATTAAAAGCACTACACCCTCACAAACTCCCCTTGAGTACCTTGTTCCCCATTGGCCCTTTTTTCAATTATAAAGGAATTCCCAATACTATTCTAGCATGTCCAAAGGTCAGTTGTCAATCTCCTCTCTGGTCCAGCTGGTGAATCTGGGAATCTTGAGGCAATGTTACAACTGCCTCATGTACACAGTCAACCCTCTCCTCCTCCCATCAAATTCCAACACATGTGAGAGATGCAACCATATAGCCAAACTTGAGGCTAAGCTCTCTCAACTCAGTACTGGCGAAACCAGTCAGGAGGAGAAGGAAACCACACTCACTACAATTCCAGTCTCACATAGACCTACCATGACAGCAAACCAAACACATAAACACACAAAAACATACTCAGAGGCTCTAAATAAAAATCTGCCTAAGCAGCAGAGACCTCCAAAGCAGACACCCAAGCAACCGCTACCCCAAAACAAAACACGTGCAACACATAGCTTACAAAGCCAGTGTGCCGAACAGTCACAGCCCTTAAGGCTAAACAACACACCTGATACACTTGTAATAGGTGACTCTATCATCAGGCACACTGACATCCTGCTCACCAGACTGAACAAGGAGAAGGTCACGGTGAGCTGCTGTCGGGCGCTAGGATCCGCCACATACCACAAGCACTCAGGTCACTCCAAGGCAAGTACAAATATGACTCAGTCATTGTCCATGCTGGTGTGAATGACCTGAGATGTACCTCCCTGGACTACATGAAAAGAGACAAAGAGGAGCTCTCTGAGCATGTAGCCCAGGCTGGTATGACCCTGACCTTGAGTAGCATCTTACCCTCACCAAGAATGATGCCACAATATGAAGACAAGATGATCAGTTTCAACAATTGGCTTAAGTATTGGTGTCATTCAAAGGGGATCCAATGCCTGTCAGCCTGGGATGACATGCTCGACAAGCCATGATGCTTCACTAGGACGGCTTGCACCTGTCACCCCTGGGCTTTTGGATATTGGCAAAGGCTCTTGCTACCCCCATAGTGCCTTTTTTAGGCAAGGCTCAAAAGACAAACCCACCTCCATAGGTATCACAAGGGATAAGAAACTAAGAGTAATGCTACTCAACGCCAGAAGTCTAAACCTCAAGATGCACGCACTCGAAACTCTCCTTAGCATGGAGAACATCGATATCTGTGCAGTAACAGAAACCTTGTTCAAGGCTCCTGAGAGCACCCCAGCACTACCGGGTTATACCTCATACCATGCTTTTCGGCCCCAAAACTTGGACCGAACCACAAAAGGAGGGGGAGTATCAATATTCGTCAAAGATACCCACACCTCCAGGTTGGTGGCACAGCACGAAGCATCAGAGACTATCCATGTGCAACTAACAGTGGGTAAAACTGCCTTCCAGTTTATAGCCTGCTACAGACCACCCTCCCAAACCCAGGAACCCCACTCGGCCTTCCTGAGAACACTGGAAGATATGAAGGTCTCTCCAAACACCATTATATTGGGCGACTTCAACTACCCAAACATAGACTGGGAGCATTACTCTAGCTCCAACACCCTAGCCCAAAGGTTTCTAGAATTTATAAACTCAAATGCTATGGAACAACTTGTTACCACTCCCACAAGAGGAGAAAACATACTGGACCTGATCATCACCAACATGGGGACTCTATGCTCCAGACCAGAAGTGTATCCCTCACTGGTAGGATCAGACCATAAACTAATCTCACTGGATATTCACATCCCGACCCCACCCCCTGTCCAGAAAACCACAGTGAAAAACTTCTCTAAAGCAAATTTCACACTCCTCAAAACCGAGGTGGAATCCTTCAAAGCCCCCGGGCCTGTGGAAAATATGGCCCAGACTGCAGAATCCTTTATAAACGCATTCTATGAACACCTTCTGGAATGCATGGATCTTGTAATCCCAAATAAAACCAAGACCCAATCCTCCAAAGGCAGACGTCCTGTCTGGTGGACCCCAGCTATAAACAAACTATACAATAGAAGGAGGAAGCTACTACATGACAGAGCAAAATCCCAAAAAGGGAAGGCATCTCTGATCAGTATTAGCAAAAAACTATGGGCACTCATAAAATCGTCTAAGGCCAGCTTCGAGAGAAAAATTGCGCAGGACACTAAGGATAATCACAAGGCTTTCTTTAGTTATGTTAGGAACCTGGGTGGGAATTCCCAGATATGCTCAGAATTAGTCCAAAATGACAAAAAATACACCAAACCCACAGACATTGCCAACATCCTAGCTGGCAGGTTCAGTGCAAACTTCTCCCCCCCTCCCCACCAAAAGGGCAAATATCTATCCCAGCAGAGTGCTGCCCCCCCGACATCTCAGATGCTTAGGTAAGAGCCACCCTCTCCAAAGCAAAAAACACAGCATCAATGGGACCAGACCGTGTCCCGGGCTGCGTCCTACATGAACTCCCACAAGAGCTAAACCCAAACATAAAACTATTGTTCAATCTCAGCCTTACTACAGGATATGTACCCAAAGAGTGGCGTACAGCAACAGTGGTCCCTCTCCACAAAGGTGGTGCCTCAACGGATCCTGGAAACTATCGCCCCATAAGCCTGACTAGCTTGGTCTGCAAAGCTATGGAAAGGATCATCATGGACCTCATAAATAAAGATATTGGTGACCTACAGACACTGGATCCTACCCAGTTTGGCTTTGTTAAGGGCAGATCCTGCCTCTTAAACCTGGTCGATTTCTTTGAAACAGTCACCAAGGCCATTGACGAGGGGAAGGTGGTCCACACAGCCTACCTGGACCTCGCAAAAGCCTTCGATACAATACTCCACTTTGGCATTATAGATAAGCTCACCAGCTTAAATATAAACCCCTATGTCACTAGATGGGTTGCAAACTGGCTCAAGGACAGAACCCACATGGTTAGAATTGCTGGAGCCATGTCAGACTCCAAACCAGTTACAAGTGGCGTCCCACAAGGCAGAGTCCTGGGACCTCTCTTGTTCGGTATATATTTCTCGGAGGTACAGGCCAACATGGAAGGACTGTGGCTGACCAAGTTCGCATATGACTGCAAACTGGGCGCCATAATCGACTCTCCAGCCAACACAAGCATCCTCCAAAAGGGCCTCATAGAAACAGACAACTGGTGCCAGAGCCATGGCCTCAAACTAAACGCCAAAAAGTGTATAGTCATCCCCTTTGGCAAAAACAAAGTGCCCACAAATTGCCACATAGGTGGTAATCCTTTAAGTACAGAAGAAGTAATTAGGGACCTGGGGACCCAAGTTGATAGCAATCTCTCATTTGACAACCACGTGGCCAAAGTGGTTAGAAGAACATTTTATATAGCCCACCTAATCATGAAGGGGTTCACATCTAGATCAGGGGAGGTCATCGTGCCTCTTTACTCATCCCTCATCAGGCCCATAATTGAGTACAATGCCTCTTTTGGGATGTACCTTACCAGACACCTGCAGCAACTGGAAAGACCCCAAAAGTACCTCACCAAGAGGATCAAAGGGCTCAAACAGATGCCATATGCTTCCCGGTTAAAGAAACTCCAGCTCTACTCAGTGGCATACCACCTGCTCAGAGGCGATCTGTGCCTGACGTATAAAGCCATGTCCAACCCGGAATTAATGGACATGCTGCACCTCAGAAAATCCAAATCCCATTGAGCTATGCGCTCAAGAGACTTGAACCTCAGCACTGAAATAAATAGGACATGCTGGAGGGACAGATTTATAACCCAGAGGCTCCCTTCACTCTGGAATAAAATCCCAGTCCAGGCTAGGCAGAGTCCCTCATTTACTCTCTTCAAGAGGAATCTTGATGAGTGGATGGGAGATTGTAGGTTTACCCCGGGTATCACTTCTGTGTCACTGTTAGACAGAGGCACAGTATACTAACCTCGAAAAAGGGCATAGCAAAATTAATTTAAAATGGGTGGTGAAAGCCAAACACACTCTGGCTAGGCTTATAAATGCCGTAGGGCAGATAGCCTAGTATGAACCTATGAACCTATGAACCTATGAAAAGCACATAAAGGGTTCAAAATTACCTCAAAATTACAAAACACACATGTTAAAAGTAAAACAAGCATATTTAGAGTTGAAACGAGCGCAAGAAAACATAATGGGCGTGAAAAGAGATTAAATCAGCAAGACAAATATAATTAGGGGCAAAAAGGGCACATTAAGTATAAATAGAGCAAGGTGTCTACATGTTTTTGGTGAGTTACTGTGTTTTGGCATAAACTACTACTTCGCATTGATTGGAGCCCTGAATAGTATAACTAGAGTTATTCAAAGTATCTCAAAGTGTGTAAAAGTGCTTGCAGTGTGTGTTTATTACTGTGCATTTATTCCGAATTGCCACTATTTCATAAAGTGCGGTCAGATACAGCCATTTCAAAAAGTTTCTTTTGCTGGGTGTGTCTTTTCACAGAGTGTCACCATTACAGAGTGTTTCTTGCACTATACAAAGTAGTTTAGCAATGTACTGCCATTTTGGCGAAATATCAGTCTGCTGTGTACTGTTTATTTGCAAAGTGCAATTACTTCAAAATGTATACTACTCTCAGCTTCTTCTGCCCAGTTTACTCACACACTGCAGTTATTTGAAATATTTCTTACACTGATAAGAGGTGATTTCAAGAATATTTCAGTGCCGGGAAATGTATTTCACAAAGTTCAATTATACAGAGGCTTGTTGTGCTACTGGGTGTAGTTACAAGTAGTGGCATAAATTTCAGACATATGTACATGTGTGTGTGTTCATGCATACTGGCAAAAGTCTTCACTGAGATGTATTAATATGGCAGATGACTTTTACAAGCTGCCACCATTTTGTTTGATCAGAACGTTGCAGAGAACTGGAGAATATCTGAGCAAGAGTAAGATATATTCATACAAGCAGCTTATTTTAATGCAGATGCATGCACCAGGGCATTCATTTTGCAAAATCTAGTAGGGTCAGAGGACATAGAAAGAGAGCATTCATTTGTATATACACCAGTAGTATATGAAGGTGAAGGGGTAAGTCATCATATTGTTATGCAGGCTGAATCAAGGGAAGACCCCGAATGTTTGAAGCGCAAATTTAGAGAAATCTGCAACCCCCAGACCAATGTTACCTTAGAGAGGCATATGTATTATACAAGAGATTAAATGCAAGGAGAAACTTTTGCAGCTTATATTACTGACCTGAGAAATAAAGCTAAGATGTGTAAGTCTGGTGACTTAAAAGATGAGTTAATAAAGGACAGGCTTGCATGTGATATTAATAATGCTGCTGTGATAAAGATTTTGCTTCGTGACAGTGATTTAATGCTGAGCAAAGCTATTGAAATTTGTCAGATTCATGAAGTTACAGAAAGGCACACAAATCTGCTTGCAAGTGATAAGAGCATGGTTTCATCAGGCTCCAGAGCAAATGTAGACAGTATGCAACATGTGGCAGGCAGAAACAGGCCTAAGCACATGGCAGCTGTTGGCCCTGCGATTTTTCCTATGAGATCCTGCAATCTTCCAGCAAGTTCTAAGACTAGCTCAGTTAAAGGAACATGCTCAGTGCTGTACAAGGGTTTTATCAGCAAAGCCCAAATCAAGCTTTATTGTTAACTGTCACAATTGTGGTGCCAACCATGAGTCTAAAAGAGGAAAGTGCTTCGCATTTGGTCGGCAATGCCATAAATGTAAGAAATGGAACCATTTTCAAAAATTTTGCAAATCAAGTAAGCCTCACACTGTTATAAAGAAGGGTCATTTGAAAAAGCAAATTGATCAAGTTGAACTGCAACAGTCTGCTTTCTATGTAAATGGTATATCAGTAACTGATGAAAGGATTGATGCAGTAGATTTATTGGCAAAGAATGACGTATTTTCTACTGTCCAGATGAAAGGTAAATCCATTGAGCTCAAAGCAGACTCTGGTTCAAATTGTAATGTTATGTCTGCAGATACTTTTGCTAAGGTGAGAGCTGGTGAATGACTAAATGGGTCCAGTTGTGTGAAATGTGTTGCTTATGGAGGTGAAGAAATTCAAACCGAAGGCTCAGTAGTGCTTTCATGTTATGTGACCAAAAACTGTTATAGCTTATTATTCTATGTAGTCCGAAGACCTGTGCAGTCATTATTGGGTCGCAGAGACACTTTGAGAATTAATCTGCTTTCTTTTACCAACGAAGTTCATCAGATAAGCAATTGTCCCAGTTCTAGCTTCACTAAAGCTATTTTTTCAGATTATGCTGTTTTCGATGACAAGTTGGGCACACTTCCAGTTGCGTATTCTTTGAAGTTAGACCCAGAAATCAGTCCAGTACTCAGACCAGCAAGAAAAGTTCTGACAGCTATGCAGAATAAAGTCAAAGCTCATTTGGACAAAATGGGGCAGCAAGGTGTAATTTGTCCAGCTCCAGAAGCTACCGAATGGGTGTCGTCCATGGTAGCAGCTCACAAAAAGGCTCAAATGAAATCAGAATATGCATTGACCCAAAAGATTTGAACAAAGTGTTAAAATGACCACATCATCTTATGTGTAAAGTCGAAGAAGTCGCAGCTCTAATAACGGATGTCACTGTTTTTTTCTGTTTTAGATGCAAAAAGTTAATTTTGGCAACTGATGCTTGATTGCAAATCTTTATTACTGACTACATTCAGTACTTCATTTAGAAGATACAGATTTTTAGCATGCCATTTGGAATAAATTCTGCAAGTGAAATCTTTCAGCGTGCAATGGGGCAAATTTTTTTAGGTTATCCTTGTGCCATAATAGTAGATGATTTGTTAGTCAGAGGCAATGGTGAAGCAGAGCATGACAGAAATCTTAAGCGTGTTCTAGACAGATCACGTGAAGTGAACTTAAAGCTCAGTCCTCTAAAGTGCAAATTCAGACTACCAGAAGTTACATATGTAGGTCATTTATTTACTAGCATTGGTTTGAGACCAGACCCATCCAAGCAAACAGCCATTCTTGAGATGCCAGCACCAGAATATGTTCAAGCTCTACAATGTTTTCTTGGCATGGTCAACTATTTAGGAAAGTTAATACCAGACGTCAGTGAGTTGACAGCACCTTTGAGAGAGCTAACATGCAAGAATGTTATATAGTCATGGTTAGAACATCACCAGAGAGCATTTGAACACCTTAAGGAGAAAATAACTACTCCACCTACATTAAGATACTATGATGTCTACAAACCAATAACTCTTTCCTGCGATGCTTCAAAATTTGGTCTTGGTGCAGTTATTCTTCAAGAGGGTGGGTAGACCAGTAGCCTATGCATCTAGAACACTTACCCAAACTGAAATGCAATATGCTCAGATTGAGAAAGAACATTTGGTAATAGTGTTCGCATGTTCCAAATTTCATGATTATATCTATGGTCAAGATAGTCAGATTGAAACTGATCATCAATCTCTGGTTACTATTTTAAAGAAGCCTATGCATTCAGTTCCAGTGAGAATACAAAGAATGATGCTTAAATTGCAAAAGTACAACTTCAAAATGGTCTATACAAAAGGCAAACTTCTTTATCTGGCTGATACATTATCCAGATCACTCAGAAATATAATGAAACAGCTTGAAGCAGAAAATTTTGACTTTAATGTCATGGAAGTACGTATTTTTTTACCAAGACTTGATGAGCTAATAGATTATACAAAGACTGATCCAGTTTTGCAAAAGCTCAACCACTACATTAATGTTGGATGGCCATCAAAGCAATCTAGTGTATCACCTGAAGTGCAACCCTAATTTCCTTACAGATATGAGATATTAATGGAAGATGGAATTATTTTCAAAGGTCCTAAAATTGTTGTTCCTGCTTCCTTACATCAAGAATACATCCAGATTTTGCATTGTAGTCACCCAGGTTCCAAAGCTATCAAAAGAAGGGTGAGAAGTCTGGTACTTTGGATTTCTCTAGCAAAAGATATTGATAGTGTACTTTCTTCTTGTTCAGTATGTAATAGCACTAAACCGCATTTGCAAAAAGAACCACTTCAGCTAAGTCAAGTTCTGAACTACCTTGGTCAACAGTAGCCACTGACATATTTGAGCGGAATAATCAACATTACTTAGTACTGGTGGACTCTTATTTGAACTGGTTTGAGATCGATCTTCTACCTATCCTAACATCTACTACTGTTATTACCAAGCTGAAATGTCATTTCTCAGTCCATGGAAGTCCACAAAAGCTTATCTCTGACAATGGTACCCAATTTACCAGTCAGTTGTTTCAGAAATTTGCAAGAGAATGAAACTGTGTACATGTTAGTAGTAATCCAGAATATCCACAGTCAAATGGACTACCTGAATGTGCAGTACAGAGTGCAAAGCAATTACTTGAGAAGTCAAAGCGTGACAATACTGATGTCTTTTTGGATTTACTCAATATCAGAAACATACCCCATGACAATATACTTGGCTCACCTGCTCAAAGACTTCTATCTAGGCAAACGAGAACACCATTGCCTATCAGTTCCAGTTTATTGAGGCCTAAAGTTAAAAACAACAAAGCAATCAAAGCCCAATTGTTCAGAAAGCATTCTTTCCAGAAGTCCAGCTACAACAAATCAAGCAGATCTCTTCATCCGTTGAAAGAAGAAGAGACAGTGAGGATACAAATGGCGAAAGGTTCCCACCGGATTGGTCAAGTAAAAATATGTGAAGAGCCAAGATCTTATCTTGTGAAATCTGAGGGTGTGGGGTATAGGAGGAATCGCAGATATCAGCTTCCTGTACCAGAACCATTATCACAGCATTGTTCTTGTGATACAGACTCTAAATCTCAGAGTGATTCAGACAGGGTTCCCATCCCAGAACATGTCTTGAGTCCCACTACCATTTCTGATAATGTTCATAACATCCCTAAAGTTGAACATTCAGCAGAGACAATTCCAGTTGCTAATCCCATTTCCAGTTTATACATCACACAATTTGGTCGTATCTCCAGGCCCAGTGTGAGATACACAGCAACTTGGATGTAGTTGTATATATGTATCTAGGTTTGTATAATTGTATGATGGAAAATTACTTTGTACCTATAGCATGTTAGTCAATATTATCAATGTAATTTCTCATTTCTCAAAGAAGGTGGGTGTAGAATAACAGACGTGTTGTACCTTTAAAAAGAATTTCTAAGACCTGAATGTGCAGAATAAATAGCAGGCACATGTTATCTTGAGTGCCATTTTGTGAGTACAGCCAGAGTGTGAACATCTATACATGAGGCAGCTAGTTTGTATATATGTTTTTGTTTGTATATAATAAAGCTGCTGGAACAGAACCCACAATGTTCATCTACTTCATCCTGACTAGATGAGTGACAACTCCCAAGTATGCAACAACATCTAGAAGATTTAGAATTTGTGCATGGAACTGTTTACATAGGTATTTCTATACCCCAACATACTTCAGAAAATATTTCTTTATTTAGACAGCAATTGTTGAAGGTGGGATGGGAAAGAGAGAGGTGATTCTCAGCAAGTTTTTTTTTTTTTTTTGGGGGGGGGGGGGTAATGAATTGGTGGATTTTAAAATTTTCCTACAGAGTTCTTTGCCAGAAATGTTTGGGAGCAAAAGGTTGTAAACAAGGAAATAATTATTTTTAACTGGTACAAAGGATCAAAATTGCCTAGACATAGTACATCCTTGTTCATTTTAATAGTGATGGCTGCTAAAAAAGCAATTATTAGAAAATGGAAATCAAAATCTAAGAAATCAGTCATAGCTGAAGCATGGAATTTTGTAAATGATATAAAAGAAGGTAAGATCTTTAGAAAATGGAGGGAGCAAATTACATAGAAATAAATGGAATTTGTAGAAACATTACATGCAGAATAATATTCAGAAGGAGTGAAATGGAAGGCAAGACTTGAGGAATTTAAGTAATGTTGAAGTGAATAGAAATTGTTAATAAAGAAAACGTGTATAATGCAGGAAACTAATGACAATGTTTATGATAGCTTGTTTTTTTTTTCTATAGCTGTATGTGTACTCAGTTTGCTGTTAAGATAGTATAAATTTAATAAAGGTGTTAAAAAATGAACTCTAATGACTGGCATTATGGACTGACTGTAATATTTAGTGATTTACTAGAAAATGAAGAATTTAATGGGGGCAGGGCAAAAATATGATTAAAAATTAGAGACATTCTGCAAAATCAGGGACAATTCTGAGGGAAAACTTTGCCCAATATACAGGTGTGTGAAAGCCCACACCCACCCACACAGACACACACACACTAAGTGTGATATTTCCCTGGGCTCTGATGTGGCTCCACCTTTATGGAGCAGAATAACCATTGCTGTGCACCACTCTATGGGCACGTAGCCTGTGGAGAGGCTGAGTTTGAACAGTGTGTTTAGGTGTGGGGTTAGTTCATCTTTGAGCGTGTGTAGGATGCAGCCTGAGACACCGTCCGGTCCCATTGATGCTGTGTTTTTGGCTTTGGAGAGGGCTGTTTTAACCTGAGTGCCTGTGATTTCAGGGGCACTGCATTCTTCTGGTATGGTTATGGGCTCTTTTGGGGGTGAGAGAGGGGTGAAGTTTGCAATGAACCTGTCTGCCAGGATGTTGGCGATATTGTTTGGTTCAGTGTATTTTGTGCCATTCTGCACTAACCCTGAGTAGATCTGAGAATTGCCACTTAGATTCTTGATATAGCTAAAGAATGCCTTGTGGTTATCTTTGGAGTCCTTGGCAATTTTTCTTTTGAAGCTAGCCTTGGATGATTTTATAAGGGATCGTAGTTTCTTGCTGATACTGATCAGGGATGTCTTCCCTTCTTGGGATTTTACTCTTTTCTGTACTAGTTTCCTCCTTCTATTGTATAGCTTGCTTATGGCAGGGGTCCACCAGACTGTTTTCCTTTTCTTGGAGGAGTGAGTCTTGGTTTTGCTTGGGATAGCATGATCCATGCATTCTTGTAGGTGTCCATAGAGTGCATTAGTAAAGGATTTTGCAGCTTGGGCAGCATTATCCTTCAGCATGGGGGCTTTGAAACTTTTCACCTCAGTCTTAAGTAGCGTGAAGTTTGCTTTTGAAAAGTTTTTCACAGTGGTTTCCTTGACAGGGGGTGGGGGTGGAATGTGGATATCCAGAGTGATTAGTTTATGGTCAGATCTAACCAGCAAGGGGTTGACCTCTGGTGCGGAACATCGCTCGCCCATGTTGGTGATGATCAGGTTCAATATGTTGTCACCTCTGGTGGGGGTGTTGACCAGTGATCCAGGGTGTTTGAGTTTATAAATTCTAAGAAATGTTGGGCAAGGGAGTTAGTATTTGAATAATTCTCCCAGTTAATGTTTGGGTAATTGAAATCACCCAATATTAGGGTGTTTGGCAGGACCCTTATGTTTCCCAGTGTTTCCAGAAATGTGGAATGGGGGTCCTGGGATATGGTGGGTGATCTGTAGCAAGCTACAATTTTAATTGCAGTTTTGCCCATTGTTAGTTGCACGTGGATGATCTCTGAAGCATCATGCTGTGCCGCTAACCTGGAGGTGTGGGTATCCTTGATGAACATGGATACACCCCCGCCTTTTGTATTTCGGTCCATATTTTGCGGCTGAAATGTTTGGTATGAGTTGTAGCCTGGTAGTGCTGGGTTGCTCTCTGGAGCCTTAAACCAGGTTTCTGTTACTGCACATATATCGATTTTCTCCAAACTGAGGAATGCCTTGAGTGCGTACATTTTGAGGTTTAGACTTCTGGCATTGAGTAACATTACCCTCAGTTTTTTGTTACTTGTGCTATTTACGGCAGTGGGTTTGTCTTTTGAGCCTTGCCTAAAAAAGGCACTATTGAGGTGGCAAGAGCCTTGGCCAGTATTCAAAAGCCTAAGTGTGACAGGTGCAAGCCGTCTCTAGTGAAGCAGCATGGCTTGTCGAGCATGTCATCCCAGGCGGACAGACACTGGATCCCCTTTGAATGACACCAGAAGCTTAGCCAATTTTGATAAGTTTTTTCTTTATACCATGGCATCATTCTTGGTGAGGGCAGGATGCTACTCAGGGTCAGGGTCGTACCGGCCTGGACTACGTGATCAGAGATCTCTTCCATGATCATTCACACCAACATGGACAATGACAGAGTCATATTTGTACTTGTTCTGGAGTGACCTGAGTGCTTGTTTTATGTGGTGGATCCTGGCACCTGACAGGCAGCTAACACTGACCTTCTCCTTGTTCAGCCTAGTGAGTGGGATGTCAGTGTGCCTGACTATAGAGTCACCTACTACTAGTGTGTTATTTTGCCTTAAGGGCTGTGATTGCGTGGCACACTGGTTTTGTGACGTATGTGTTTCATGGTTTGTGTTGGGGGATGGAGGTTGCTTGGATGTCTGCTTTGGAGGTCTCTGTTGCTTTTGCAGATTTTTGTTTAGAGCCTCTGATTATGTTTTCATGTATTTATGTGTGTTTTTTGCTGGTGCTGGTTTCATAGGTCTATGTGAGACTAGTGGTATGATGCCAGTATTTCCCTTCTCCTCTTGACTGTCTGATCCAGTCTTGGGTTGAGAGAGCATAGCCTCCAGTTTGGCTGTATAATTGCATCTCTCCATGTATTAGTGTTTGGTGGTAGGAGGAGAGGGTTGTCTATGTACATGAGGTAGTTGTAACATTGCCTCAAAATGCCCAGATTCACCAGTTGGACTGGAGAGTACACCTGAAACTGCCCTTTGGACTGTATGTCTCCTTAGCCCTATTCCCAAAAGACCTCCTGCTTAATTCAAGCGGCACTTCTTAGAAGTGTGTTTAGCCAGGAGCTCCTCAGACTAGTAGTGCAGTTAAATATTAAAACAGTTAATATGTAATTGTCTTTAAAACAAATAAGCCATAAAAATGCAAAGCAGTACATCTTGACCTTCAAAGATTGTAGGGGCCTAGTGACTCCAGACCCTAGGCTGTATGGGGGTTGAGACAGGTTTAATAGGGTTGTCCCATCCATAACCACTGCCCTATATCTCACCTAGAAAAAAACTGATCCAGCTCAGAGATGCACACAGAAGGTAACTATGTATGTGTGTGTGTGGGGGGGGGGGCTGTGGACACTGTGGTCATAATTTTTTTTAGCTTTCCTCACAGTAAAACATCAGAAGTGTACACAAGACATTGCTACAGCTTGTCTAGGGGCAGTGTACTATCCAGGAGAAACAAACTGGAATACAGTAATGTGATCACTATCGTTTCACTTTTTTCACAAACATCACACCTGTATACATGTGGCTGTCTTTGGGATAAGGGTAAGGAGGCATGCTGAATATGTGTGTATGACAGCATCAGACTGAAATATAGCACAGTGATTTCTTGTTCTGTCACTGCTGTCCTAGTCCAACATACACAGGGGACACATATACTGGTCACTTTTTATTTGTAGGGGTAAAGAGACATGCTGTATTTGTATATGACAGCAATAACTGGAAATGCATAACTGTGAACATATATTTTTTCACTTTCATCCCAATTTAAGACAAAAATTTAAGACAGAGAAAGGAGGCTAGGAATGAAGACACTATTCCCAGAAAACAATTTGTGCATCATCACAAACATTTATAGTTTTAGTGTACTGAGAACTACTATTTTACCAGCTTTAGTCCTTGAAAGAATAAGAAAAAAAGACCGATTTCTGTCATTCATGATGTTTGTTCAGCCCATCATTGAATAACAGGCTGGAAAAAAAATCCCTAAAAATATACCTCAGAGCATCTTGACCCCTGTAGCATTTTGGTGATCCAACAACCCTTAGACCACCTGTTCATTTCAAGTGCTTCTTCCATAGATATTACATTGCAACCATGGTTAGTTAGGGTGTGTTGAGAAAACAGAGGAAAATTCTGAAGTACAAGAAAAGTTATAAAAAAAAATAATAAATAAAGAAGTTACCTATCTAGCTGGTATGGGAAGGCCAAAATGTGGGTGCTGACGGGTAGTGGGAGAGACTTTGAGGATGTGTGAGGATATGTGTTCAGCTGGGAGGGGTGACATGGAGGCCTTTGCCTGTGCTTCCATTTCACCAGCCATCCCTGTACATGTGTGTGTGTGTGTGTGTGTGTGTGTGTGTGTGTGTGTGTGTGTGTGTGTGTGTGTGAGTGTGCCCACTACACCATGTTTATCATGTGTGCTAGCCCTAACACTAACCTTAACTCTCCCCCAGCCTTAACCCTACATATTACTGTACTAAAATCCCTTTCCCTAACAGTGCCACTACACAAGACAAAACAGAACAACACAACACCAAACATGGAAAATAGCAAACTTACCCCCGCTTACCCAGTTCTTATCCTAACCCTAAACCATGAACACCTGCACATACGCATCAATTACTATAACCTTTGCTGTCCAATATTCACTTTCCTGCATACTCTAACCCACAAACACTATAAAAATTAGAATTCAGTCAAATGTGTTTTCAATGTTTTGTGCTTTCAGTGTTTTTCACCACCTCAAAAACTTTTCGGTCAAATGATGAACTTTATAGGTACATAAGAAAATATTGTGCTCACAGATCATCACAATGCATTTAATATAAAATGCCTAAATTACATTTCATCTAAAAGAAATTGAATTGACTAACAATACTGATCAAAACAGGAAAACATATTTCTTTTTCAACTCATTACACAATAAAAAATAAATGCACATACCACTATTTCACAGCCATAAATTTTTAAACTAGTGGTAAATGTTAAGGAAAGGGTGTGTTATACCCTACTCTGTATAGTTGGGGTTAGAGGCAGGAGTAGGTACAGGGGATCAGTTAGGGTTAGCACATATAAGTTGAGGAGAAGGGGGCTGGAAGAGGAAGGTGGGAGTGAATGCAGACAGTGGTTTGCACATCTGAAAAAGAGAGATGATTGATGGTTCTGGGCTATCTATTGCCAACAAGCAAACAGAGGTTTGTTTGACAATCAGTAGATGCAGACTGGGGATGTTGGCTTTGTCCTACAAAGCTGGTGATGCTATCACTCAATCTGTAAGTGTGGAAACAAGCACATGTAAGAAGAGCATGTTGTAGGGCACCATGTGATGAGGATACTCATGCCAGTGAAGTGGGATGGGGCTACGCCCATAAGTAGAAAAGCACTGATGGATGGTAGTATGACAGCGTCTGCAGTTGCCTCTTGCTTTGCAGAATTAAGGCTGACAATTGATGTTATCCTACAGGGAGCAAAAGGCTGATAGATTGCTGGCAGGAACTGGAAACAAAAAAATAATAATAACAGAAGCATATTAAACTAAGTGAGCTAAGATAGAAAGATAGACTTGAAAAATACAAGCAACAATTTAAAACACTACAGAAAAATAGTGTAATGGTTAATGTGTTTACCTTGTAGACACAAGGTGCAGGGTTGGATTCTCATATTGTGTAATTGATTAGGCTTAAAATAGCCCACAAGGGCAGTTAGCCTAGTGCTAATCTATGAACCTATGAATCTATATATATGATATATATATATATGATATATATATATATATATATATATATATATATATATATATATATGTGTGTGTGTGTGTGTGTGTGTGTGTGTGTGTGTGTATATAAGCCATGACATGTAAAGCAAAATGGTTTAAAAATAGAAATTGACTCCAACATTAAAGATAGTGAACAAATGTCATAAGAAATGTAGGAAATAGTTCCAATGAAATAGTTTACACTTGGCAAGCATTAGTGATTCCAATTAAAGAATTCCAGGAAGAAATCCACAAGAATGATGTAGGCCAAGATAATCCCAATAAAGTTGTGATCCAGTGACAAGCCACCAGAAACAAAATCACAACAACCAACTGACAGCAATAAAAGACCAAAACAAGAAATCTCAAAGTTGAAAACACATCTTGACTCTCCACTGACATATTGAAGAAAAAATATCAAAAGGCATCCAGGTTGACCAAAAAATTCAAAGAATGACCGAGGGAATGTCAAAACAATGAACCCATTCATCAGCAACAGCCTAAGATTCTATAACAAGTATCCTGTGTCCACATACCACAGCTCCAGAAATCTGGCAAAGAAAAGTTTAACTCTCACTAAGGACCTTTACCTGTCTTTATGCTGCAATAGTTTCAGACTTCCTCTTTTGTAATAGGTTCAGATTATCAGTCAGCCCACCCTGAACCAGACACACATGCAACAGTTAATGAGAAATGACAACCACACAGTCAGGACTGATGTGACTTTCTCCTTCCAAGGTTTTAAGGGAATTCTGCCTTTATTAGTCACCCAGGGCATGGAAATGATTTTCTTATTCAACTCTTATTCCTTGTTTTGAAATTACATCTTTTTTCCCCCTTTTGAACCTCTCAAAAATACTTCTGTCCTCACATCTGGACTACTCAGTCCTCAACTTTCTTTCCAACATTCCTGCACTCCCCACTTTTAAACTCTACTTGGAGTTTCAACTTATTGCACCTACTTTACCTGGTCAGTGACTCTTTATCTTCCTATTTCTACATTTCAATCATTTCTTCACACATTCTTACTTTACTATGAGTCTTTGTTTTGTTTGCCATAATTCCATTTTGTTCTCCTGCTTGAAATATTACATTTTATAAATAACCCAATTACTGACAAAACCTTCATCCTCTTACACCCATATAAAAGTTACAATGTGTACTGTATTGTATCTGTCTGATGCCCCTTCGTCGTACAAGAGAACAACATTTCTGAGTCATTTTTTTAAGATACAAGCAACAGTTAGTTCCTCACGTTAAACTTCTCTTCAGTAATAAAACATCTCAGAAACAGTTTAATTTTTAAACCTATACCATGCTCTTTAATTTTTATAATTCTAATTCTATGCAGTAGGAACTATGCAGAAAATTGGTAGTCACATTCTCCTTCTGATATTTTTGTTTGACTTTGATTCTTTTATTTGTTTTTCTTTGAATTAACCATAAAAGAGGATTATGACTAATTAGAATTACAAAGTCACTTTCTAGCAAATCTAAGGGGAATGGTCACCTTCCCAGGTTATTATCTACAAAACAGTTAAATTCACATTAGCTGAGTCATATCAGCTGAGATTATTTAGACATCTGAAAAGTGCTGTCACCGGGCACTCATCTCGATTCAGATCAAACGTGATACAGTAGTCTGGATAGGAAATCATTTGTTTATCCAACTATCACTTATTGTGCAACTTCATGTATATTAACTGTACTGTACTGAATGCACATTTGCTTTCTTCTTTATATCAAACTTTCTTGGCACACTGACATTCTAAAATCCTAATATTTGTGTGTTAAAATCCTGATCAGCACAAAGTATTTCAGTAAGAAAATTTCATCTTTTTGAATGTAAAAAAGGGAATGATTGAATCTTTTAATCATAAATTTTAACGCAAGCCTGTTTCAACACTGTTTACCTTTTTCAAATAAATAAATTAAATTAAATAAATGAATCCACCAATAAATAAATACATGCCTTTTTACTAAGTTATGTCTGGACAGGCATAACTTAGGAAAAAAACTCCACTGGACCCTTTCAGTCATCTTAATACCTCTTGCTAGCTAAGGCCCCCAGAAATAAACATGAAATGCCATCTGTTCTTACATCAGTGATCTGTATCACAGAATAAATACTATCTATGACCTTTTTTTTCCACTTTTCTTGTCATCCACCAGTCCCCTTTTCTTGGTCTTCAGCTCACAGTAGTCTCAAATGGAGAAGCTATCATCCAGGCAGCGATGAAGAAAGTTTAGTCTTGCTCTTTTCCATCCTATCCCAAGGCAATCTTCATGCCAATGGTCTGAGGGTATAACTGCACTCTCCCCTCATGAGGGACACCTTCGTTTAAGGGAGAACCCTACGGGTCCATGGGCCAGGGAGCAAGTTGCTCACCATTCTATGCCATGGAGAATTAGAGGATTTTTTATTTAATTATCACAATTTCTCCCCTTATGTCACATTTATGCTTTATAAGTGGTGATGCGCAGCCATGAGCCCTGTGTACATTTTTGGAAGTGCACAGTCCTGGGCCCTGACTACACGGATCTATATCACCACATAGAATGGTGATAAGTTCGAAGCCCTTTGTTCGAACTGAAAACTCCAAAAGCCCTAAACCGCGAGGTTATGGAACATAGATTATTTTCCAAGGGAAAAAAGTTGGTGGGGCATCTTCGGGGCTATGCTATTTCCTCCACTGTAGTGTGATCTTGGAATTGGTATATTTAAGTAGCGGGGGTGTTGGGGGCACAGTTTCTTTTAAAGTTGTGATTTTTGTTTTCACGGAGCAGCAATTTTTTTCCCTGGGAAGAAAATTGCTGTTCTGTGAGTTCGCTGTTTAGGGGTTTTGGAGTTTTAGGTTCGAACAAAGGGCATTCAAACTTATCACCATTCGATGCGGTGATATAGACCCGATTACACTAGTGGGGGTGCACAGTCCTGAATCATAAGAAAAATCAGTGGGATGCACAGTCCTGGGTACTGTGTACATCAGTGAGGATGGACAGTGCTGGCCCTGTGTATATCAATGGGCATGCACAGTACTTGGTTCTGTATACATCATTGGGGATGGACAGTCCTGGCCTGTGTACATCAGTGGGGGTGCACAGTCCTAGACCCTGTCTAAATCAGTGCGGATGCACTGTGCTGGCCCTGTATACATCAGTGGTAATGGACAGTCTTGGTATGTGTCCATCAATGGAGATGCACAGTGCTGTCCCTGTGTACATCAGTGGGGATGTGCACTGTGCTTGCCCTCTATACATCAGTGGGGATGCACAGTCCTGGCATGTGTACATCAGTGGGGGTGCACAGTGCTTGGTGCTGTGTACATCCATGGGGATGCACAGTGCTGTCCACATGTACATCAGTGGGGATGCACAGTGCTGGCCCTTTGTATATCAGTGGGCACACACAGTACTGGGTTCTGTGTACATCAGTGAGGATGCACAGTCCTAAGTGCTGTATACATCAGTGGGGATGCACTGTGCTGGCCCTGTGTACATCAATGGGGATATACAGTCCTGGGCCTGTGTACATCAGTGGGGATGCACAGTGCTGGCCTTGTGTACATAAATGGGCATGCAAAGTACTGGGTTCTATACACACCAGTGGGGATGCACAGTCCTGGGCCTTGGGTACATCAGTGGAGATGTGCAGTACTAGACCCTGTGATACATGCTCACTTCTCTACATGTGTTAGCTTTTATCTACAATGCTGTGCACAACCTAGTGCATACCATGTACTCACCATGACCCTTTGCGTTACTGCTGCTGCAAGCCCTGACCTCCACTGGAGGATACAGTAGCAGTGGAATGATCCACCTCCCTTGCTCCACTGCAGGTGAGCAACTAGCTCCATATTCCTTTTTACCTTCATAACGTCGATCTCAATATGGTCGACCCCGCATTCATGAATACCGAAGTGCAAACATCCCAAACATTGAATTCCACATATCTGAATGACAAAATCTCACCCCCTTTTTGACCCATCGTAGCACTGGTGTGGAGGTGTGGCACAGCCGGAAATGTCGAAATTCAACATTTATTCAACATTTTAAAAGTTTTGCGTTTCTGGTTTCGCAGAAATGGGTCGATGATGTGGCCAGTCAATCACATGTGATCAACGATATGAAGGTAAGCCATATATTCCTACTGCCTTTGTCAGCTATTCCAGTTGCTGGGATGTTACCCATTCTTAGATTCCCTGCTAATAGTCAGGGCTTTATCCCTCTGTACTATGGGGATGGAATTTGCAGTGTCATTGTTGCATAACTCATCCCTTGACATGGTTGCACTATTCAGAGTATTTTAATGTAGTAGTGATTATATCTTCCGAATCCTTTTCTACAGACACCATCAATAATACCTTCCCCAATTAATGTTCTCTACCTGGCGTACTATAAGTAAGTCATGTTTCTGTCTGTCTGCCTCTCTTTTCTTTGCATTGTGCTTCACTTGTGATAATTGCCTACCCTCAATACCCATCCATACCTTCTTGCAAGGACCCTTCATTCCATTGAAATTCCAATACTTGCAATTACCTCATCTGCAAATACCAGTTTTGTTTGCTATTCCCTTTAATAGAATAAAGAAGCACCTCAGACATGCTGGTCCTGTCACTGATCCCTGTGGCACACCACTCATCCCCTGGGAATAGTTGGAAAGGTCAACACTTGTAAAGCAAGCATAGTGATGCATAATAAATACAATGCTGACAGACTGGGATTTTTATTATGTTTCATGCAAGTCCAGTCTTGGAGGGGATTATACTGAGGATGGCAAATACAGGAGTACCAGACAGCTTTGATTTCCTAAGAAAATCTTTAAGTATTGCCTTAGTTCTTTATAAACTTTAGTGTGGCAAGTTTTCATATGTCACCTTTTGCAAATGTAACCATTATCTCTCATTTAGTTTACCTAAACCTAATCCACGAACAATACCCTTGTAATAGCTTACTTCTGGGCAATATTAGACATTTTTCTGATCCATGTTTGTAACTTCACAAACCGTATAACATGAACTACAGCAGTCTTCTCTGCAGAAATGTGTCAGATGCTTTAGTGATCTCAAGATGTATCCTTGACTTTAGTCATCTAGTGGTAAAGCTGTATGTGAATGGACTGCCATGAGCTAGCTCCATATTGTGCATGATGCTCCAACCCCTCACTGGGCTATACTTCCCAAAAGCCTACTACTGTTTAACTCATAGTCTTATAGTCACTCTTAAGATATAATGGTCTAATGTATATATAAAAAATATGTGTGTATGTGTGTGTGTGTGTGTGTGTGTGTGTGTGTGTATAAGGTTCCCCTTTATAATCTCAAAATACTGAAATCTCAAATTGCAGTATCTCAAAACCATAAAGGCAGACATTCAAAATCCTGAAACCCCAAAACTGCGAAATACAAAATCGTGAACATAAATACACCATACACCACACAACACATACACTATCCTACCCACACTACAACAAATCAATCAACAAAACATTCACAAACACAACAATACAAACCAACACACCTACACTACATATAAGCAGGGGTGCATGTCCCCCTGCACCCCCAATGTGGGGGGCTGAGCCCCCACACCCCCTACTTATATATACTAACTCCGAGATTGCACAAGCGGGAAAAGACAGCAAACTCACACCCAGACATTCTACAGTCCCTCGCACACACACACATCACACATATACGAACATCAACACATCCAACACTTACACACTCATAAATTCACTTGCCTACCATAACCCACACGTACAACTTACAGACGCAATCACATACATTCAAACTCCCACCCAAAACCCTTACAAAACACTCACTTACCTTAAATCACACCTAAATCCACACACAAAACCGTACACCATCCACACAAAACACCGCACGTAAAGAAGCCTAAAGCCATAACCGCAAATTTGAAATATTCAAATTCGTGATTACAGACTTTCGCTATTCTAAAAATTTGCCTTTATGGTCTCTGGATACTGAAATTCGAGATGTCAGTATTTCAAGATACATATATATATATATATATATATATATATATATATATAAATATATATATATATATAAATATATATACATATTTTCGCGGTTTTCGACTTTTGTTCTAAGTCCACTTCGCGCTATACGGTTTGACGTTTACGTATTCGAGTAAACGTCTTTTCGCTTTTCTAATATAGACCCATATATATATATATATATATATATATATATATATATATATATATATATGGATTCGTATCACTTCATTGAAAGACCATTTCACTGACACCCATTTCACTGAGACCAAGTCACCTAAGGTTCATTTCACTGAAAGTTCATGTCACCTAAAACTCATTTCACTGACAAGTAGTACTCTAAGGCAAGTCAAAGGTATATGTCCTTTGTTAGTATATATAGTTAAGGGGGGTGTGGGGGGCATAGCCCCTCACTTAATTTGGTTTTCTGTTGTCTGGTTTTGTTTTTCATAAAATCCAACTAGGTGGGGGCTACACCCCCCCCCAATGTGGTGGGCTGTGCCCCCCACCCCACCCCCTAACTATATATGCTAACACCAGGATTACACTACAGTGGGGAAAAGGACATATACCTTTGACTTGCCTTAGAGTACTACTTGTCAGTGAAATGAGTTTTAGGTGAAATGAACTTTAGATGATTCAGCCTCAGTGAAATGGGTGTCCGTGAAATGGTCTTTCAGTGAAGTGATATGAATCCATATATATATATATATATATATATATATATAGATATATATATATATATATATATATATATATATATATATATATATATATATATATATATATATATATATATATATATATATATATATACACACACAAACACACACACACACACGCACACACACACACACACACGCACACACGCACACACACACACACACACACACACACACACACACACACACACACACACACACACACACACACACACACACACACACACACACACACACACACACACACACACACACACACACACACACACACACACACACACACACACACACACACACACACACACACACACACACACACACACACACACACACACACACACACACACACACACACACACACACACACACACACACACACACACACACACACACACACACACACACACACACACACACACACACACACACACACACACACACACACACACACACACACACACACACACACACACACACACACACACACACACACACACACACACACACACACACACACACACACACACACACACACACACACAATTTTCTAATGTCTTCAGCTAAATGATGAGCTTATGATCCACTAAGTCTGGATTGGCGACACTGACAGTCTGTTTATGCATACTGAACATAGAACTAAGGTTCTCAGTTCATGAAAGTAATTTTATTTGACTGAGTTTTGCTATGAAGACCTAACTAAACCATGAAGCAATATGACATATATTACCTCAACAAGCATCCTTTCTGTAACATTTCTAAGTACTCCATTTACTCACTGAATTAAATGTATATCCACAGCTAACTTAATTAACTGCCACCGAAATGTCTTATGATGTCATTGCAATTCATTTTCTCACCAGCTAATGGGCTCATGATGTGAGTGTTGGGTGTTTGTCCATACCGGCAGTGACACAGCTCTGACTGGCATCATATAGGGCTGGGTGCGGGATGAGTGGGTGCGAGATAGCTGGTATGTTTTTCTCTGTGTGGAGGTGGGGGTGCAGTAGATACATGGATGTATGGCCAATAAAGTACAGTAATATTTACATCTAGCAGAGGTTGACATAGGGGATAGTCATCTTGGAATGGATTGTCAGAGTATACTGAATGGTGTCAGTTACTGAGCATGTTTATGAACAGATTTCATTTATATAAGAATATAAGCAGATTTAAGAAGAGTTTTATATATTTTTTTCGCTTGCCTGTACAGGCAGGCTTTTAGGTTTGCTGTTTGGCACACATTGACTTCTAAATAGAATGGTAACTGGTAACTATAGTCTCCCTGATGCTGTTTGCATTTTATCTGCTGCATGAGCACATATCGTCACCACCACCAGCACCACTATCACAGAATCATGGCTGAACTAAACTATGTTGAAACTGGGTTACACAATGCATTCAGAGCTTTTAGCATATGATCAGTCAGGTGAGAAAATTTTAGCCATTAGAAAACCCTGGCTAGCCAGTTGTTACAGCAATGGTCAACTGATGTCTACAGATACAATTCATGCAACAGTTTTTCTTTGTAGCCCTACCGTTTATGCCCCTGTCTTTGACTCCCCTTTTTCCCTAGTGCTGCATCCTCTCTCTCACATACAACACGTGCGTGCGCACACACACACACACACACACACACACACACACACACACACACACACACATATTTACACAGACACATATTTACACAGACACATAGACACAAATGGGTACATGCTTCATGACATGAAAATATTCAGGTTATACATGTCATTCTTGTCTCCCAGTATATAGACAAGATACATTTTATAGCAATAGAGACAGTCAAAACAAAGCAGTGATGCATTTTAGCTGAAAAGTAACTTCAAACATGCATGTATAATTAATGTTATGGGAATTCTCTTTTCACTGTCACTAACACATACCCAAAAAAAGATGAGCTCAAATGAAAATGCTTCTCTGGCTTTGAATTCCATAGTATTGTCCCTGTCGCAAGAAAAATGCTAGCCCCAGGCCCCATCCATCTGTTGTATGCTGCAAAATCCATCATTTGCATGTATCACTAAGGCATCTCACATAAAGGTGGGAAAAGCACGTTTTACTTTTCTTATTCCACTTTTAGCAGAAACTGATTTCATTGCAATGTTCTAGCTGCTAAGTAGTGTGAATGAGGGATGGTGATATAATTACTTATCATAAAAATGCTAGCTGGCAAAACTGGTACTCCCAGGGATTTATGACACATTTCAAATACATTCATTGTGTGTTTTAGCTTAAATGGAATAATCTTATAATAACGCAACGTTTTTTTTCCACCTTCAACTAAAATAACACAGATAGAATTATCTCCAGGCTATGCTAAATATATTAATCCATGCAGATGACTTGTGTCTCACTTCTATTTGCATTTATATTTTAGTATTTTTTCAGCATATTTTTCTTCTATCAAGTTGCTCCTTTCCAGGAAACCCAAAGATAATGATGTGCACCTTTTTTACCCTATAATTTCAACACTGACTTGACTAGCAGTGATTTTTTAGCTGTCTTAGTGTGGCTTTTTTCTCAGTAATGCTAGTGGGCAGTAATCCCACTATGGAATGAAAATATTAATCTTCCTTTTGCTCCAGATTTACTGCAAAATGTCTGTTGCACATTCCCATCATTAGCAATAATATTTCTCTCTGAAAACCTGTAGGTCACAATTTATAATACTCCAAGAGAAAAGCCTGGCTCTCTGCATTTGAAATTGAAGTCACTCGCATTTTTTTTTATTTTACTTCACCTAGTAACTGGACAGATGGTCAACATTGGACCTTTTTTTAGTCCAATCTCTCCAAAAACTGAATAGCAAATTAACATTATTTTATCAGGTTCCACTCAGAATACAGAACAAAGGAAGACCCAAACCAGCAAAGACTAAAATATTAACACAGAAGACAAAAAAGCCCACAGCAGATAGACAAGCAACTCTTATTTTATTATTCCAACACTATGATTGTATTCTAACAGATGTGATAATGGCAGGAAAGCACGCTCCCAGGATGGAAGTACAAACACTTTAAAAACACAGCCAACCTTTAAAAAGGGTTTTTCCACTTTTCTACAGCTATGCAATGTTATTTAAGTTGATTTATTTTAAGTAGTATGTTACAGGAGCATAGCTTCTTGCATGGAGGCATGTGGAGACTTTCAAACATGATTTCCATTATTTGCTGTTGGCTGTGTTTTCTGGACAGCTTCCCCTTCTTCCCTGTTAGTTGTATCCAGACAACCTATACCTGTAATAGCAGTGTTAAACACTAAAATATATAATTCTTTATTCCAGGTCTGCAGTCACGGAATGAGTATATTAATATAGCATGGTTGCGGGGAGTGCACTGAGGCTGCCCCTCCACTACAACAATAATTTATAATCAGCATTTCAGTGCTGTAGTGTGAGTGGATAGTAGACTGCCAAAACAAAGGATGAACATGGAGAATGACACTGTGTGTAAATCTGCATTTATCTAGAGGACAATTTTGTTTTTTTTTTTATTCACTTTATGAAATGAGATCTAGTATCAACATTTAAGTTAGTATGGCACAATCACATTCATAATAACACCGTAACAGAGTTAAATTGGTTCATAGGTTTGCTAAACAATCTTTAAGACTATTATTCACTGAGGGGATGTGATGCCCTGGATCTCATGCTGGTTTTCGGGGGTGCCCATATAGTAAATCATTTCCTTCTTCTAGGCATGATTTGATAGGCAGTTTAACTGGGGGAGTAGAGGGGACTTTATACCATATGCATGGACGTTGTTGAGATATGAGATTGCCACTTTTCACAGCATGGTTGATATTATTTTTATTGAGGCTCACTGTCTTCCTGTGTTCAGGATTCATGGGATATTCTAAGCAAATGTTCTATATGTCAGGCACAGGTCTCCACCAAGAAGGTGAAAAGATAATGGAAAAGAGAGAGACAGAGATGCTGCAGCTTTTCTCTATAAGAGACCTTCAAGCCCATCAATTCTGTTTGTAGAGAATCTTTGTACATTCTCTAGCTGTACCTAAAGGCATGTGAGTAGGTTGTTCAAACAGAATACAGAATTATTTAATTGCCCTGATATGAGCTGTATAAAAGGAAACAAATGGTTCCCTGGGATGACTCTCAAACCCACAGACGATCTGGTGGACAATCATATATGTTTTCTAGATGGCATGGGTATGAGATGAAAGGTCATCGTCTACAAGGATGCCAAGGCCTGTTACTATTTTGTCAACATTTAGATGATGCCAATCAGTAGTTTATAAAGTGATTTCTACTACACTGTTCATATTTAATGTTATGTGCTATTTGAAGGGAGACCATGTCTGTGTCTACTACACTGTTCATATCTAATGTTGTGTGCTATTTGAAAGGATACCATGTCTGTGTCTACTACACTCTTCATATTTAATGTTATGTACTATTTGAAGGGAGACCATGCCTGTGTCTACTACACTCTTCATATTTAATGTTATGTACTATTTGAAGGGAGACCATGTCTGTGTCTACTACACTCTTCATATTTAATGTTATGTACTATTTGAAAGGAGACCATGTCTGTGTCTACTACACTGTTCATATTTAATGTTGTGTGCTATTTGAAGGGAGACCGTGTCTGTGTCTACTACACTGTTCATATTTAATGTTATGTACTATTTGAAGGGAGACCGTGTCTGTGTCTACTACACTCTTCATATTTAATGTTATGTGCTATTTGAAGGGAGACCATGTCTGTGTCTACTACACTCTTCATATTTAATGTTATGTACTATTTGAAGGGAGACCATGTCTGTGTCTACTACACTCTTCATATTTAATGTTATGTACTATTTGAAGGGAGACCGTGTCTGTGTCTACTACACTGTTCATATTTAATGTTATGTACTATTTGAAGGGAGACCATGTCTGTGTCTACTACACTCTTCATATTTAATGTTATGTACTATTTGAAGGGAGACCATGTCTGTGTCTACTACACTCTTCATATTTAATGTTATGTACTATTTGAAAGGAGACCGTGTCTGTGTCTACTACACTGTTCATATTTAATGTTATGTACTATTTGAAAGGAGACCATGTCTGTGTCTACTACACTCTTCATATTTAATGTTATGTACTATTTGAAGGGAGACCATGTCTGTGTCTACTACACTCTTCATATTTAATGTTATGTACTATTTGAAGGGAGACCGTGTCTGTTTCTACTACACTGTTCATATTTAATGTTATGTACTATTTGAAGGGAGACCGTGTCTGTGTCTA